>NW_025334914.1:0-113184 GCF_020171115.1 Neogale vison | reverse complement strand
TGACCATGTGCGGCTCAGCCAGGGCCACCCTTACTTGTTCCTGGCCTTTCTGAGGCCACCCCTACATCCCTTACCCTAAAGCCCCCCAGAATCAGCTTTCTCTCCCCCACTCCTTAAGCTTCTCCATTTCCTCAGCAACGTGGCTGATGTGCGGAGGGAGGCTGTCATTGGGGTGGCCTGCCTTTACAGGGTGGTTTCGACCCTCAGAGCGGGCTGAAGCAGGGGGCTCAGAGAGCAGCTAAAGGAGAAAACAATGCACTGGAAGCAAAGCTTATACTCTGGGGGTCTTTCTTACTGGCCACTAACCCAACTAATTTTTTTCCTCTTTCTATTTTAGCAGAAACTGGGCGGGGGAAGGTCATGTCAAAGATATAAAACACTTCTATTCTTGGGTAGAAACTGATTTTAAGACCCTTGACTCCTGCTATTATAAAGACAATCCCAGTCCTGCTGCCGCTCAAGTATCTGGGGCCTGGCTCCTGGCTGAGGCCTTGTTTTCTTGCTGGGGTCTTTCTTTCTCTGTCCCCAACCCCCTCAAAGCTTAAGGTTGGGGAAGGAGTGTTGGGGTACCAGAATCTTCAGAATTTTTAGCAAAGTGGGGTAAAGGTGTGGGAAAGCAGGGCCTGCGTGGAGAGAAGGGAGGAGATGACAAGTTTATTTTGATTATTTAACATTTATTTATTTATTTAAGTCATCTCCGCACCCAAAGTGGGGCTCAAAGTCATGACCCCTTGATCAAGAGTCACATGCTCTACTGACTGAGCTAGTCAGGCGCCCTGGAGATGGCAATTTTAAAGAGGGCTGCTATTTAATGGGAAAGGGAACACAATCCAACTTACAAAAGAAAACATTGGAGAGTATTTTTGTGTCCTTGGAACAGAAAAAGATTTCTGAAATAGGACGCAGAAAGCACTAGCCACTGGGAAAAGATGGATAAATGAGACGTCATTAAAATGAAAGACCTCGTTCAACAAAAAAGCAAAAATTCAAGCCACTGTGGGAGCAGACATTTGCAATACCTCTATTTGACAAAGGACGGATATCTAGACTATATCAAGGGCTCCTGAAAGCAACCAGAGAAAGACAGACAATCTGATTTTATTCTACCTTTTTTTTTTTAAAAGGTTTTATTTTTTTAAAAAGGTTTTATTTATTTATTTGACAGAGGGAGAGAGAGATCACAAGTAGGCAGAGAGGCAGGCAGAGAGAGGGGGAAGCAGGCTCCCCGCTGAGCAGAGAGTCCGATGCAGGGCTCGATCCCAGGACCCTGAGATCATGATCTGAGTGTAAGAGGCTTAACCCACTGAGCCACCCAGGCGCCCTGACAATCTGATTTTAAGACAGGCAAGAGACCTACAGTGCACATCCTCAAAGAGATTACCCTGATGTCGCCCACTTAGCATGTGGAAAAGTCCTTGGCCTCATTGGCCAGCAGGGAAGTTCAAGTCCCAAGCACAAAGAGATGTCACTACACACTTACGCAAAGACTGGGAGTAATAAGACTGGTGTTGTCGGTGAAAATGCAGAGGAACGATCTCGCCTCTCTTCCTGAGGGCAGGGCGGGGGGAAGCAAACCACACAACTGTCTCAGAAATCTGTTTGGCACAATCTTGAATATGGGCACACCCAATGGTCCAGTAATTTCACTTCTAGGTGTAGATCCAGAAAGAATGAGCGCACCTGTGTTCTGAGAGAAATGCACGAGAACGCACCAGCACCACGTAACGACAGCCCTGAACTGGAAATAACTCATCCATCCAGCAAGAGGGGAAGGGGCGGATAAATAATGGGTGTGATCCCACAACAGGTTCCAAAGGGTGAAGAAAATGAACAAACCAGAGAAGCCTTGATGACTTCGTATCGTAGGGTAAGAGCTGGATGCAGGTATGACAGGTTTTGATTGCATTTATGTAAAGTTCAAGTGCAGGCAAAACTAATACAGCATTTAGGGATGCCTTCTTTTTGCAGAAAACCATGAGGAAAAGACCTGAAGACAGCACTTGCCTTTGGGAGTGGGGAAGGGCTAGGATCAGAAAGTCACACAAGAGGTTTGGGGGAATTGACAATGCTCTGTTTCTGGAAGGGAAATGGCCCATGAAACTGTACCTGCTATTTGGTGAATTTTTAACTTTGTATATGGTATTTCATAATAACAAAGCTTACACTTCTATCAAGCATTCCTTCCTCGTGTAACCTTCCCAGAAGACAAATACTGTCTTGATAAACTGAAACTTTAAACGCAAACAGCTCTAAAGTAACAGAAAAAATGGGGCCTTTGTGTCAATCAGAGGGAGGCACCCTCTTTGGGAAGGTGCTTCAGCCAAGGCTGTCTTCCCTGGACTGAGGCAGCCTGTTGGGCCCATTGTTTGTGGAGACTACATCTCCTCTGAGTAAAGAAAAATGTGGCCCTTCTGCAGGAGACGAGGACCTCCACTGAGGTCCACGGCTTGTTGGGTGGACTGGCTCTCAGTCCCATTTGGCACCAGAGTAAACCCTACCACCACTGTGGCCTTCCCTAGGAGAACAGAAGGGCAACAATTAGATGCCAAGCATATGCATGCACAGGACAAATATGGGCCCAGGATTGCTGCTGCCCAGAGCTGGATGGAGGCTGGCCGACGCTGTCACTCACCGCGTAGCCTTCTGTCTTCTTCTGGCACCATTTCAGGAGAGCGTTACGCTTGGAGCCACCATATTCCCGGGCCAAGGCAGCCAGCGGGTCTCTTCTTTCCACGCTGGTTAGAAAGAAGAGCACAGAGTAAAGAGAAGATGCTAATGTTTAGAAGCCTCAAGTACATATAAGACAAATAACGAGATTAGAAAAGCCAAAGTCTAGGTCAACCCAGGGAGACTCAAGATAAACAACCAAATCGGTCCCATTAATAGTGCATTTTACTATGTGTCATGATACGGAAGAAAAATTAATTTGTACTTCTTAGCTATCAGAAGTCTGGAAAGAGGCTGTTTTTGCTTTTTTTTTTTGTTTTTTTAAATCCATCTGTTGGCTCTGTCCACCTAGCCCTCAACAGACTTAAGTACAGTGCCATTTTAACTGAAGACGCTATAGAAAAAAAACACTCCACAAGCTTCAAGACTTCACCTTATCTACATAACATATAAAAGGAAGACTGAAAGGGCATTGGAAAACACCAGATTGGCTGGTGCTGGTAAGGAGATACCAGGTGATCATCAGTAAAAATGACTCAAAACAGGGTCTTTGCACACTCCAAAGGAGGCCCTCAGTGTGTGCTACGTTAACTCAATCCTGAGCACCTGCTTAGTCAAAGGAAATGATTTTACTAATTAATACACAACAGCATTCTAATTCTCAGTTTGCTGTAGACATCTGTTAATCTTTACGCTACCTAAGATTATTCATATACTACCAAGGGATTTAAGACCACACAGTGTCTTCCACGATGACTACTGTAAACCGAGAATTAGATTCCCCCAGCGATGGAACAGCATGAAGGAGAGCAGGAACGAAACAGCTGATGTATCTCTGGAACATTTGCTGTTAAAAGGCAATTTATGAGCATGTGTACCCCCTGAACAGCATGGGGAATAGAGGTGCTGGCCCCACACACAGCTGAAAACCCACGTACGACTTTTGATTTCCCCTGAATTTAACCACGAATAGCCCACTGGGGACAGGAAGCCTCATCGATAACATACAGTCAATGAGCACAAATTTTTTAGGTTATATATATTGTACACTACAGTCCTACAATAAAGTAAGCTAGAGAAAGAACATAGTAAGAAAATGATAGAAAGGAGAAAATAAATATATAATACTGTATTGTACTTATCAGAAAGAAATCCACATACGAGTGGACCTGTCCAATTCAAAGCCCATGAAATAGGATTCACCCCTAGATGTGTATATCATCAGAGCACATATGCAAGAATGCTCATAGTAGCACTTTTTATACTAAAAAACTGAAAACAATCAAATGTACATCCTCAAGGAAATGGGAGAACAGCAGTGTATTCCTACAATGGAACACTGTACAGCAATAAAAACTGATGAATTACAGATGTATGCAGTAACTTGAACAGCAGGAACAATTTTGAAAAAAAAAACACAACATGTGTCCATGTATACAAAATTTTTAACTTAGTAACATATTGTTGATATTGTTTGGGGATACAAGCATCCACTGTGAGAACTGGGAAAGAAAAGCAAAGGACGACATATACCATAGTCAGAGGCAGTGGTGGCCCTGGAGTGGGGCAGAGAAGGGGGGGCTTCCAGGAGATTTCAACAGTAATAATAACTTTATTTTCCTCAAACTGGAAGGTCGATATCCAGCAGCATTGTTGTTCTTTATACCTTACACGCATTTTATTGTTACTGTTTTGTAACATTCTGATACTTAATAAAAATACTTTTTTAAAAAAGATTTTATTTATTTATTTGACAGACCGAGATCACAAGTAGGCAGAGAGAGAGAGGAAGGGAAGCAGGCTCCCTGCTGAGCCAGAGAGCCCGATGCGGGGCTCAATCCCAGGACACTAGTATCATGACCTGAGCCTAAGGCAGAGGCTTTAACCCACTGAGCCACCCAGGCGCCCTCTTAATAAAAACACTTAAAAAAGTATTTTCTTTATTTGTTTGAGAACAAGAGAGCGAGCACAAGTGGGGACAGAGGGGGCAGAGGGAGAAGCCAACTCCCCCCTGAGCAGGGAGCCCAACACAGGGGTCCATCCAAGGACCCTGGGATCATGACCTGAGCCAAAGGCAGCAGCTTCACTGACTGAGCCACCGAGGTGCCCCTTAATAAAAATACTTTAAAAATATTTCTAGGAGTAATAGGATGACTGAGGACCTCAGCCACCTGAATTGAGGTAGAGAGATTTTTAAGAAAATGTCATACTTGCATTAAAAATTTTCTTATGTAATTTGATGGCTGTTTCCCTTGCACCTGGTATATTTGTAAACTTAAGTCCCCAAGTTTCTGTGGTCAGAGTCACTGTTAACTATGAAGTTATGCTAACTGTGCCTGTTTGTTACTTCATCGCTGAGAACTTAATATCTAAGTCTGACAAACTAGGGAAGACTGAAATGCAGGTTTAGAAAAGAGCTTCTGTATCCATGGATGACCACAACACTAACAGAACAGGTTTCTTTTTTTTTAAAAGATTTTATTTATTCATTTGACAGAGATCACAAGTAGGCAGAGAGAGAGAGGAAGGGAAGCAGGCTCCCTGCTGAGCAGAGAGCCCGATGCGGGGCTCGATCCCAGGACCCTGGGATCATGACCTGAGCAGAAGGCAGAGGCTTTAACCCACTGAGCCACCTAGGCACCCCCAGAACAGGTTTCTTTAAAAAATAATGTTAACTAGATACAACACTCCCTCCAAATTAATAATAATAGGATGAGAACTACCAAAACAAGTGATTTCTATCCTGTCATTTGTTTGTCGCAATGACGTGAATATGAAAAAAAAATAACACATTAATCACTAATTTAATCTTTCATGATGAAGGGTGATAATATAAATTGCATATTAACATACACATAGCCTTTTTGTACGTGTTTCTGGCATAAAGAAAAGAGCAGTTTCAGGTTAGCACTAATTCTGGGCCTTAGAAGCAGTTTTGATCACTTAAATCTCCTGTGCATAAACAAGGCTAATATGTAGTATCTGAGGCTTTAAGTTGAATCTCTGAAAGGCATGACTTCATCTATTTGGGTCCAAATACACACTACACCCAAAGATCTGCCAAGAGTTGAACTTATTCAGACTTTCATAAAATCCTTTACAATACCCATAATGGTAGTTAGCATGTCGGTCAAGCAGCTGTTACTCCCCAAGCAGCTAGTTCTGTATATTCGTCTGTCTACCTGTTCCCAGCACTGGCTGGCCCGGCGCTGTGTGTGTAGCACGGCCCTGGGGCCCAGGAAAGAGACCGACACGTGAGATGAAGATTTACTGTGTACTACAGCACAGCCTAAATACATGGGGACAAAGGCTCACACGGCACGACAGTGCATTAAATACCCAGCATGAGCCTAAGACATGGAAGGCAAAGAAGGGGGCTGTCGGCACCCCCCGGGTGGCTGGCTACCAGCCTGTGGAGGGTTTGACTTTGCAAGGGAAGCACTCAGGAGTGTGAGAGGACAGGAGGGAGATGATTCAGGCTGGGCCCTTGTGAGTGGTCGCAGAAGCCTGTGTCAGCTGCAAAGGATGAGAATGGAAGTGGCAGGTGAGCTGCGGGGTGCCAAGCCGCAGGGAATGCAGGGAGTAGAACGAGGAGCGTGGGTGGAAGGGTGCATGACAAGTCAGGGGAGGTTTCTGAGAAGGTCTGCACAGGATGCTCTTCCTGTTTTCGAAGATGGACTCCACGTGGAGAAGCCTCGGGAGAGGCGAGGGTGGCGGAGTGGCTGGTGGAGGCTTGCCGGGGCCTGGGGGAGCAGGAACACTGAGCAGGGAGAGGTGGCAGAGGCGGGAGCCACGCCAGGCCTCTGGTGGCCACCCTGGCCGTCTCTGTCCTCTCTCTCTCCCCTGCCCTCCCCCTCTCATCACTGCCAGTGTACTTGTGATGCTGACTTCAAAGCACCCCTCTAATACTTCCCATATGCACTGTTTCCTGTACGACTACTCAAAATCCAAATACGAATCCCACAAAGTTAGTGGTTTCTCCCTGCTTTACCAAAAAGAGTAGAAACCTCTAACCTTGGCAATGGAGACCATTCACAACCTCCCTTTCCAGCGGTGATAATCTGAGCATCTGTCTGCCTCCCTAGCCCATACTAGGAGATGATGATGCGTCTGCCTGGGCTGGTCCTCATGAGGCCCCCAGGACAGTCTAACCAAAGGAAACCACCCCCAGCTCCCTGAATGTTGTGTAGGGCTCCTCACGGGAACCCCCACAGGCCCCCTGGCAGAAATGCTGCCTCCCCCTTTCCAGACTTCTTAACCCAACTAATGACCCCCCAAGAGTCTGCATCCACTCTGGTTTCACGGCCCTATTTCATTTTGCACGGTCCTGCTGTCCAGGGCCCGCTTCCCATGCTGAAGGCACGTTCTGTGTCTGGTTGTTTTCATTAAGGAAAAATACACATACAAGTAAACTGACCACAGGCGGTGAAAACAGAAGGAAGATTACAAGGCCACCAGCCCAGTGAGGTCTCACTGTGTAAACATGATACCTGAGTTTGCTCTGCGGTTTCAAGCCCCCAGTGGACGCGCTCAGCAGCCTCGTGTTCCCGAAGCCCAGAGAAGGGGGTCTGCTCAGGGACTCCAGCGAGGGGCTCTTCCGGAGATAAGGGTCCTGTTTCAGGTCCTCACCCCTTCCCTTTAAAAGATCTGTGTGGAGAACAACATAGTCACCTATTCCTAGAAGAGAAATTTGACTGGTCACCACACCTTCTTCTCAAGTACAACAGAATTCTCATTGGATTCCTAAGTATAAATATATAATAAATTTAAGTTTATAGAGTTAAGTAAAAAAACGCACATCGGGACATGGCCTTTTTCTAGAAAGGATTCTCCAGGCAGGACTGACTACATAATTCACAGAGACTAATGCCAAATTAGCCCCTCATTCAAAAATTATGAAGAATTTCAAGATGGCACCCTTGGAGCCGTGAACCAAAGCCCTTCTACACCCTCGGCACAGGTCCTACCCCCTCAGAGCCAGCCCTGCTCCCAGTAAAGCACTTTGTTTGAACTGACAGGCATCTGAGAGAGAGAGAGCTGGCTGGAAGATACCCAGTGGGATTTTCAAATCACAGGTGGCAGCAGGCAAAAAGCTGGGTACCAAGAACAGTAACGATTTTATAGGAAAAAAAAAAAGCCATTCCAGTCCTAGGGTCTGGCTGGCTAAAAATAAGCAAACATAAATTCTTTAAAGACTCCTTTCTGCTGTTCTATTAGGAGTTAAAACAGGTTAATGAAACAGGCAGAACCCTCCGGATGGTATTTCCTGAAGGACCACCAGAGCACAGATCGGGAGAAAACATTGAGAGTGTCTGGTTTATACTGACAAAGGCAACAGGAGCTCAGAGAACAGGGGTGGCTTGCTCAATGCCACACGACAGGCCTCTGTGACCAGGCTGAACCCACGGTCGCCTCCTATGACACCGTAAACAGTCATGGAAGAAAACAATGCTTGTATGGCTAAGAGCCGCCAATTATGGGTAGCAAAGTGGGGAGTGAGGCTAATGAGCTTGGAAGAGGAGAGGAAAAACAGTGCTTACATCACTAAAGAGAACAACAAAAACAGCGCATTAATCTCCTTTCAGCAGCTTCTGATGACCTCAAAGCTGGCAAGGCTAACCCGAGCAAGCAGTTTTTACCGCGTAACCCTTTTTTAGTACAGTAAATAGAATCATCCGCGTAGACAGGTGTCTGGTGGGGCAAAACAGGGGCACTGAAAAGGAATGGTTTAATTTGGGGCAAGAACTACTAGGGTTTGAGCGCCAGATTTAGCTTGTCAATTAAAATGACGGCTTCTTCGCACAAAAGGCAATGTGGGAGGGACAGAGAAGACACAAATATTGTGACCAAAAGCTCATGTGGTACTTAAAAACATGGTTAAGATGGTATGTTTTGTGTTACGGGTATTTTAGCCACAATTACAAAAACAAAACAAAACAAAAATAAGCTTGCCTAGGAATACATCACTGTGCCCGTAACCAAGTTATCCCCGATTTTCCACTACACAGCAAGTGTAGAGAATGCAAATCAGGCGGGTTTCCAATATTCTGTTTTGACCTCCCTTCCATTTCTAGGAAGGGGGAACTTATCTGCACAGAAAAAAGAGCCTGCTCTACTGGCTTCATTCGCCCTTTGTTTTTTTTTTTTTTTTTTTCTCTTATTCTCCTGTCCTTAGACAGAATTTCCTTCTTTATTTATTTAACACAAAGAGAGATCACAAGTAAGCAGAGAGGCAGGCAGAGAGAGATGGGTAAGCAGGCTCCTCACTGAGCAGAGAGCCTGATGTGGGGCTCGATCCCAGAACCCTGAGATCATGACCTGACCTGAAGGCAGAGGCTTAACCCACTGAGCCGCCCAGGCACCCCTAGCATTTCCTTCTTCCTCGGAATCATTATTCTGACTCCAAGTCCTCATATGATAAGCTTTTATCACTTCTTTATGACATTGCTGATCAGAGTAATCCCCTGCCTTGTTACCAGAAGGCAGCATGGTAGAAAGAATCAGAAAAAAATCCCACCCTGGTCCCAGAGCTTTCTAGCTATGCAGTCCAGATTTCTGGCTTTCTTGCCCTGCTAGAGGCACCAGTAAATAATTTGTTTAGTGTTCTTTTCATCTTTTCTGTGGCTTTACAGTAAGAACACACAGTCCTACACATATATTTCTGAGGCACATACTTGGGACAGCTTACCCTTCTGCTAATGTCTGCTCTCACAGGTGAACTGAGCAGAAAGGGAACAGAAGCTAAGGTCAAGGTCACCCCTTCTGCTCATCCCACAGCCAGCTGCGTTCACTCAGCCCCTGGAGTGAACCTCTGAGGGAGACAGCACTATTTCCAACCCAGAGATGAGGAAACCACACCCCCAGGAGGTAGAATGATGGGGCCAAGAGACAAGCCCACCCCTGGGTGCCCAGCTCTGTAACTGCGGCTTCACACTGGCCAAGCAGCACTCGAGGCGCAGGAGTGACAAAGCGACAGGGAGGATTGTGGATTCCAACCACGGTGTCACCAGCAGGGTCCGGATTTTAAAAAATACCAGAGTAACAACAGGAAGAGGGCCACATTCAAAGGCAAAGACAGGACGAAAGAGGCATATTTTAGGAATTGTGGAAGCAAAGAGACCTTCAGAATCAGATAAGATTTTTTTTTCTAAAAATAGTTACTTCTAAAGATGGTTAAGATATTCTCTTGAGATTCCATAAAAATACAAACAAACAAAAAACTCCCCAAAGCTAGACATCTCTCCCGAACAGATGCACACTGAGAAGTACAGTGGCAGGAAGCAGGATCTAACATCCCGAACACAGAGTCTTAAATTGTTTGGAATAAATGCCATCAACTATTTTTCTAAGCTCGGTTTCAGGCAAAGAAGAAAAGTAAACCTCACAAAATAAGAGGTCAAACGTATTTGCTATTTTTTTAAAATTTTTAAATTTTTAATTTTTAAAATATTTTATTTATTTATTTGACAGAGAGAGAGAGAGAGAGGAGATCACAAGTAGGCAGAGAGGCAGGCAGAGAGAGATGGGTAAGCAGGCTCCTCGCTGAGCAGAGAGCCTGATGCACGTCTCGATCCCAGAACCCTGACATCATGACCCGAGCTGAAGGCAGAGGCTTAACCCACTGAGCCACCCAGGTGCCCCTGTTTTTTTTTAAGAGTTTATTCATTTATTTGTCAGAAAGAGAGAAAGACAGAGAGAGCACAAGCAGGAGGGAGGAGCAGAGGGAGAGGGAGAAGCAGACTCCCTGCTGAGCAAGGAGCCCTATAAGGACATGGGGCTAGGGACCTGAGCCGAAGGCAGACCCTTAACTAACTGAACCACACAGGCATCCCAAAAGTGTTTGCTCCTTAAGGTATTACCTGAAAGGGGAAGGTCTGGAAGATCCAAACGCTGAGTCACACCTTTGCTGGCCGGCCAAACACTGTTGTACGTTGAATGCCTCTAAAAAAACCAAAGGGCACACCAGCATGGTGAGCTTGTGACATCTGATACGTAAACATGGTGTGTGTATGCATGCGTCCATGCAACAGTTCTCAAGCTCATAGGAATCACCAGGGTTAGCTTTTAAAACAACTTATTTTTTCAATATCTTTTTTTAAAAAAAGAATGTATTTATTCATTTGATGAGGGGTGGGGTGGGAAGCGGGAGAAGCAGACTCCCTCCTGAGCAGGGATTTCCCCCCACCCCATCTCCGCCTTGGGGCTCTGATCCGAGGACCCTGAGATCATGACCTGAGCTGAAGGCAGATGCTTAGCCAACTGAGCCACCCAGGTGCCCTGAGGGTGGGGGGGGGGCGTAATCATTATTAATCAGCTTTGTGAGTACCTTCCTGGAAAATTCTATGTATATTCTAGGGGGTGGGTAAAAACATTGATTTTTAATGGCCAACAGATATATGGAAACATGCTCAGTATCACTCATCATTGGGGAAGTGCAAATCAAAACCACAGTGATAGGGGGGTGGGAGGTTGGGGTACCAGGTGGTGGGTATTATAGAGGGCACAGCTTGCATGGAGCACTGGGTGTGGTGAAAAAATAATGAATACTGTTCTTCTGAAAATAAATAAATTGGAAAAAAAAAGGAAAAAAAAACCACAGTGATATATCACCTCACACCTGTTTGGAGGGTCATTATTTTAAAAAATGAGAGAGAGAGAGAATAACAAGTGTTAGCAAAAATGTGGAAAAATTGGAATTTTTGTGCACCGCTGGCGAGAATGGAAAATGGTGCATGCACTATAGAAAATAGTAGGAATGGGGGCGCCTGGGTGGCTCAGTGGGTTAAGCCGCTGCCTTCAGCTCAGGTCATGATCTCAGGGTCCTGGGATCGAGTCCCGCATCGGGCTCTCTGTTCAGCGGGGAGCCTGCTTCCTCCTCTCTCTCTGCCTGCCTCTCTGCCTACTTGTGATCTCTGTCAAATAAATAAATAAAATCTTAAAAAAAAAAAGAAAATAGTAGGGATGTTCCTCAAAAAATTAAAAATAGAGCTCCTGTACCACCCAGTAGTCCCACTTCTGGGCCTATACCCCAAACAACTGAAAACAGAATCCAGAAGAGATGTTTTGCACGCCCATGTTCCTGGCAGCATTACTCACAATAGCCAAGAGCTCGGAACAAACTACCCGTCCATGGACAGATGAATGGGATAAAAAAAAATGCAGTCTGTATGCACAATGGAATATTAATCAGTCTTAAAAAGAAGGAAATCCTGGAACAAATCTGGGAGGACAGTACTGTCAGGTTGGGCGGGACCACATCTGTGGCAGTGGGAGCCTAAAGCGGCTGCTGTGTTTTGACAGAAGCAGTAGTTCTAGGCAAGCCCTTAGAGAAAGACTTGCCAGAAATACAAGTTCCTTTCACCGGCCAACTTTTGAGATGTTTTGGGAACCTTTCTTGGAAGCGCAGTGGACACCAGAGCTCTCCCTGTATTCAATTCCTTTCTGCGGGATGGGATGGGCTAAAGTGATTTCCGGTATCTGGAAGCTAAGGGTGATTGATACGTTCTCCTGCAGGAAGAACTTCTTAAGTGGGTGAAACCCATGGAAGGAATTTCCCTGTACTGTTTTTGTAGGAAGGTGCATCAACAGAGGAGTGCTTAAACAGATCACCACATGCCACACAGCCTTTAAGAAGAATGCATTATTTCTCCAAACACTGACAGTTGAAGATGTCTCTGGTATATTCCTTCACTCATTCAACAAATATTTATTGAGCTTCTACTGTGATATGACTGTGTGCCAGCCACTGTTGCAGACAAGAGGTATAACAGCAAGCAAAACCTTTCTCTGTGCTGGATGTAGAGTTTGCTCAAGATTCCCTCTCTCTTTCCCTCTCCCGCCTCTCCCCCTGCTCACATGTGCACACATGCGCCCACTCTCTCTCTTTAAAAAAAAAAATCCGTGCCCTCAGGGAGTACATTCCAATGACAAGTGAAATGAGTCCGTGTCTGAACAATGTGCAGTGTAATCCAATTTATGAAACTTTCTCTTCCTCCCTACACACACAGACATTTTATGAAAGAAAAACACCTAGAAGGATACACAACAAGCCATAAACAGTGGTTATTTCTGGGGCTAGGGAGCAAGAGAGAGTTCTTAACTCACTCTTTCTCTCTCTCTTTTCTTTTTTTTTGAGATTTATTTATTTGAGGGAGAGAGACAGAGATAGCCAGAAGAGATCATGAGCAGAGAAGCGAGGGAGAAGCAGGCTCCCCGCTGAGCAGGGAGCCTGACGTGAAGCTCGATCCCAAGACTCTGGGATCATGACCTGAGCTGAAGGCAGAGGCTTAACTGACTGACCCACTCTGGTGTCCCTAACGCATTCTCTTTTCAAGTGACTAGAGCAGTATGACAGTAATCTAAGGTTAACAGAGGTCAGAATGATGGCTACATTAATAGATTACCCACTGGGTGGTGGCAGGAGAGGGCCTTAATGATTCAATGAAGATGCTTTATCTTGGTGTTAGGTACATGGGTGTGTGTATACAGAAACATTCAAGCTGTATATATTTAAAAGGCGTGTGCTTTACTTTATACATGAATCAGAGCCGGTGGTGTGCACCTGCTCACAAGGGCCAATTATTAAATCTTCAGGAATTTTGCAAGCTAGTTTTCAACATGGCCCCTATTAAGATTAAATTATATTATAAGCAAAAGTAATAAATACTCAAAACTCTCTGCTTCCTATTTATTAGTCTTCCCACGATGACTGGGGTTACTTACACTTATTCCACCTGTTTTCTAGAAATACGTGATAAATGTCTCTTCTCAACTCCACGTTCACTGACGTCACGGAGCTAGCTGGATGCTGGCGACAATCGGAATACAAACCCACGCTTTTACTCCCTGGCAAGACGCCAGCTGTTAAATGTTTTGTCAGCAACCTTGTGTGTGTAGCTCAATGAATTTAAGTCAAAATGAAGCATGATCTGTTTCAGTTTCATTTAAAAACTCGGTGATTATTGGAATATAAGTAATTGCTTTACTTGGTTTTACATATGAAGAAGTATAAAGTATCTTCCAGGGCAAAAAAGTTAAAAAAAAAAAAAAAGAAAAAAAGAAAAATTGAAAAGATCCCAAACAACAGGGGCACCAGGGTGGCTCAGTCGTTAAGTGTCTACCTTCGGCTCAGGTCATGGTCCCAAAGTCCTGGGATTGAACCCCGCATGGGGCTCCCTACTTGACAGGAAGCCTGCTTCTCCCTCTCCGGCTCTCCGGTGCTTGTGATCTCTCTCTCACTGTGTCTCTCTGTCATAAATGAACAAAATCTTAAAAATAAGGGGAGGGGGACACGCCTGGGTGGCTCAGTGGGTTAAGCCTCTGCCTTTGACTCAGGTCATGATCGCAGGGTCCAGGGATTGAGCCCCACATCGGGCTCTCTGCTCAGTGGGGAGTCTGCTTCCCCCTCTTTCTGCCTGCCTCTCTGCTTACTTGTGATCTATCTCAATGTCCCTCCCCAAAAAAAAAAATCCCAAACAACATACACTGGCTGCTAAGGACACCAAAAAAGGGTACTTGTGAATGACATTGCCCTTGGCTCAGCAGGAGCTGCTGAATGTTATTATAACATGGAAAGTCTCGGTCTTAGAAAATGCCAAGAGGGGGCCTGGTTGGCTCTGTTAGTGGAGCGTGCAACTCTTGATCTAGGGGTTGTGAGCTCCCAGGTTGAGTGTGGAGATTACTTAAAAATAAAATCTTAAAATAAAGAAAAGAAAAGAAAATGCCAACAGGCCAAGAAGCTCTGGTCTAGAACCTTCAGAATATGTCAAAGGTGACACAGATTGCCCAGTGAACTCTTAAGAATTTATAAATGGTAAACATTTTCTCTCTCTGGGGTGCTTTAAAAACAAAATAAAACACTTCCTTGAGAAAAATATCTAGTTCAATATCCACTTCTGGTAAAAATTATAGTCTTCATTGAACTGAAAACTTCAGATGTATCTTATGGGGAACAAAATGTCATTAACAAATCGTATGAGGTTTATATGTTGTCTCTCTCAGAACTTTATTAAGCCTCAAACTGTAATTTTTTTTAAAAAGGCTTTATGTATTTATTTGAGAGAGGGAGGGAGAGAGAGAGAGAGAGAGAGAACACTAGCATGCACAAGCCACAGGGGGAGGAGGGAGGGTAGAGCAGAGGCAGAGGGAGAAGCAGATTCCCTACTGAACAGAGAGCGTGATGCGGGGCTCGATCCCAGGACCCAGAGATCATGACCTGTGCCAAAGGCAGACACTTAACTGACTGAGCCACCCAGGCACCCATCAAAATCGCAATTTTTCAATGGAAGTTTCGCTATTACTATTTATGGTTTATTAAAAATGATGTTCAATATGCCTCAAAAATACACCAAGTGGTTTTCACTTCTTGTTTCCTGAGCATGAGCCAGCATCATGGACCCTCGTGGCCTGGACCACCACCCACACATCCAAGACCCTCAAAATACCTGCATTGGGGAGACAGCAGCGGCGGGAGCGGTCCTTACTGGAATCCCACTCAGGGGACTTCTGGGGGCTTTATGGACAGAAATATTCTGTCCAACTCCACCTGCCAAGAAAAGAAATGGGAACATTTCTATGTAGTTTCAGTTCCAAGTAGCAAAGAGTAGTTCCTGATTTGTTCTTATAAAACCATCCCATACTGCTTATAACAGATTACATTTACTCTGTTCTCTTTCCTCTGGACTAGTGTTGAACTTGGGGAGGGGCAGTCAATTGAATGGTCTTAGAGGTGGGACCCCAGGGACAAGAAAACACACATGATGAGGTATCTACGGTAAGAAGGAACAGGAAAGTTCGTGCACAAACTATTATTGTTAACGGGAAGTGTCCCATCTTCATGGACTGAAGGTAGTCAATGGGCTTTTGCATCTTTTAATATTCGTGGTCTTGTCTTAATCTGAGCTGAGAACTCTTTTAGCAAAGACCACCAGGTATGTCCTAGCATTATCTATGACTTCAGTCTGTGGTCGAGAGAAGAAATACACTGCTATTTTGGACAGAGGTGTACTCGGTTTCCTCTATTTACTATATTTTTGTGTGTATGGATGTGCGTTTTTCTCATATATATAGTTAACAGTGAAGAAAGGTGAATCGGTGAGCCAGAGAGATGTTTCTAGAAAAAGCTGGGAATGTATCAAGACCAGGAATGAAAGGTCAGCACAGGTGGTCACACACAAGACCAGGCAGAGAAAAGTCTAAGAGGGGAGGTGGGGAAGGCCAGGGGTCCTGCTAGACAGCCAACTGCACAGACTCAACACCTTGTTTCCTAGGAAACGAATCCTCTGGTTGGCCCAGCTAAGAGGGAAGTGGTCGTAACCTGAGTTTAATGGACACAGAGGCAGAAAAGGAAGGTGGCAAGTCTGGAATTAAAGCTACGGGAGAGATGGAGAGAAAGAGGAGGTTTTGTTACACGTGAGCCAGACTCCTCACTGTCGTCTTCCTGGAGCATCTGCCGGGCTGCAGCAAGTGTCTGGGATACAGTGACTCCTTGTGGAATGATCTAGACTGAGCCCCTGTGGTTGCATCCCCTCGGGGCCAGTGTTGGAGTAGAGACAGGCTTGATACACGGGGCCATGGTCTGCATGGGAGTTCTGCTCATGAGACGAAATGATGAAATACCTGGCCGTCCCAAGTCGAACGACTTGATGAGGGACTTAACAGTGGTCGCAGATTCCGATGGCGTTGGAGACGTCCTGCTCATGTAGACGCCATGCCAGCGGCCGGGAGCCTCAACCCCGGGTGGCTCCGACTCTTTGTTAACGGGTCTGCATGGTAAAGAGCATTATCCAATTGAGAAGGCGGAGGGTTCCCATGGGGGGTGGGGGGAGACACAGATAACGACAGACCTAAATCTGAAAGGAGGACCCCCAATTTCAAATCCCTCTTCAGGAAATAATATAGGGCTTGCTCTCAATTTTCATAGAGGCGTTTTGAAGGTGTACCAGGCATATCTAAAAAAATAACAATACTGATGGTATTTCTTCTTAAAAATGATTTAACATACGTTATCAAAAATACTATCAATATTTATTTCATTTTTCTTATTTTTATCCAATAATCTGCTCCTAGAAAGTAGTAGCCCATACCTGAGAATGACAGACCGTTGGACCCAAGGACCATGTCATACGCTCACAGCTGGTTTACCTCATCTATCTGTTGTTAAAATTTAAACATATATATGCACATGTGTCTGTAATTACCTCTTATTTAAAAAATGTTATCAAATCTCTCCAATTCATTGGTCTCTTTGTTTGGTCACAGAATGGTCTTCAAGTGGTGTTGGTTTTCCACACACCTACCTCACCATACAGGACACCTGGCGGTTGTGTCTATTTTGATCCAAGAATGTGTGAGCTCTTGTACATAACTCAAAGCAGTCAAAAGTTAACTACCTCTGGGGAATGCCACATTACACCCCTGCTACCTTCCCAACAGGCCGATTGGTATTAAGGAAGATTGGTCATGTCGATCATGTGTCTGCAAGGGCTCTTTCCTGAAAAACTGAGTAAAAGCCCAGCTCCGGACCCTTCCCAGGGATGGACAGACTTCTCTCCTAGGACTCCCCTCCACCCACCTCACTTTCAGACTCCAAGTCTAGCTACCTGAAATTCTGTTCCTTGTAGGTCCTGTCTCTGTATCCTTGCTCATTCTATGCCCTTCCTGGAACACAATTTTTTTTTCCAAAATATTTTTTACTTTTATTCATGAAACGAACCTAAAAGAGTCTGTAGCTCTGGAGTGAGACAGAAATTAAAGTTAAGTCTTTTGTCTCTTGGGCATCCGTGTTTTTCAGAACTTCATTTTTGAATTTCAACATAAGCATACAGATGACATAAAAACAAACAAGGTTTGGAACACAAGCATCCAGGTAAAAGGACAGTGGCAAAGAGGGGCAAATTAGGAAGAGCCACAGTACATCCCTACAATGGGCAATGACCAGGCAAAACGAGGCCGAAAATGCTGGCTCCCACATGCCAGTTTCACCAGGAAAGGACTTACAAATCAAAAAGGACACAGATCAATTTCACCCACTAGGAACCTATTCTTCCTCTGTATTCTATTTGAGCTTCTGTGCCTCTGATATGTAACATAAATTTACCTTAAAGAGCCTCCCTTCTGGTTTAAGATTATAGTAACAGTCAGCAGCAGTGGGCACGGATCTAAGCAGAACCTACAGACACAGATACTGGGCAAACGTCAGGGCCTGATACTCTCACAAGTGAGAATAAGGGACGGACAATTATCTGCTCCCCTCCAAGGCATGCCCTGACCTACGAATATACTCCATAAATTCCATGATTTAAAATGAAGAGAATATTCGTACTCAAAGGATGTTTATATTTATGACAGGAAACAGAATTATATGCTTGATGGCATCTGCCTGGAGAATGCAAAAGAATTCAAGAACAGAGGAAAATATACAAAAGATGAGAATTTGCAATGAAAGGCTGAGTCTGAAAAGTGGTATTAGCAATCTAATAATCCCAGTAAAATATTTTAAAGCAGAACAGGCTCAAGAGAAAAAGAAAGGAGGGCATACTGGGAAAGTCTCTTTGAATACGGAGGAAATAAATAACGTAAAGGTGGGATTTCGATTCACTGGGCACAGGATGGCTTTGACCATACATGGTGCTAGCCGTACATCCGGGAGAAGACCCGCACCTCATATCGGACTGAACAAAGAAAGGCAAATCAAACATCTGACAGAGAAACAGATAAAGACACAGATAGAGAAAAGGTGATCGCCTACTTCTGCAAGGGAGGGGAGGGAAAATCTTAAACAAAAAACACCCCAGACACAGTAAAGGAAAATATAAACAGACTGCGTCACAATATAAATTTTTCCACGAGAATGATGGTAAAACCGTAAGACCCATAATGTACTGGGTAAGCACACATCGCTGATAAGATATGACTTACAAACGGAGAAGAGGAAAAAAATCAGTCCACGAATAAATAAGCAAAAGTGCTAAACGAGCAATTCTCAAAAGAGGAAAAGTAAATGATTAACATATAAAAATTTCCCTGGGAAAATGCAAATTCGAAGCAAAATTTTTGCTTATTCTATTCACAAAATTAAGCTAAGGCTATGTATAAACAGGTACTTTCATCAAAAAGTAAAATGTCACAAGTCTTAGATAAGTAACCTGGTAAATCTATCAAAATCAAAGCTGCATATCCTCCAAGGTAGTGATCCTACTTTTAGGAACCCACCCTATGAAAATAAAAACGATCTATAATGCTATGTGGGTAAGGACTGCTATTATGCCATTATTGGGGAAGAAAAAAATCTAGAAAATACAACCTTGATGTTCACAAAATATGACAATATTTCAATATTCTAGGGCACATCCATCCTCTAGAATACCACACAGCTATTAAATTGAGTTAAATTTGGGGCACTTTGGGGGGCTCAGTTAGTAAGTGTCTGACTCTTGGTCTTGGGGCAGGGGTCTTGACCTCAGAGTCGTGAGTTCCGGCCCTGCACTGGGCTCCACAATGGACACAGAACCTACTTAAAAGAAAAGAAAATAATAAAAAAATGAATTAAATGAATTAAACTCGTAAATATCGACTTAGAAGGATGCCCATGATACACTGTTAATATAGTGTATAAATTTTATAAAAACACATAAAAATGAACCCTATGTATTTATATGAGTAGAGAGGGAGGAAAGAAAAAGACACACCATGAACACTGATTACCTTATAGAGAGTACTGGAGAGGGAAACGATGAATATTTTTCACGGAACACCTCTGTTTTGTTACAAGGACACCTAAACATTCATAAGTAAGAAGAAACCCAATACATCAAATCAGCAAGTGACCTCTATTTATTTTTACAGTTCGACAAGATAAGCCAGGACCTCAAATTCCACACTAGATTGTTCGGGAAACACTGGCATTTCGCTTCAACAATTTATGCAAAATTAGTTATCTTTGCTCCTTGCTCTTTTGTTCCAAGACTGAAATCATTTTTAAAAATCACATTCATATTTAAAATCAGCCTCCTGTCTACAACTCGTATCAGAAGTCCATCTTGCTTCTGGCTCAGATTCTAGCTACAGGACACGGCTTTCGAGTTCTGAAACCACCTGCGCTAGAAACCCAAGGACAGGTGGACATGAAGGCCCCGCACACACTTGGCCAGCGATGACAAATCAGGCAACAGACTCTTCTGAATAATAATGTATTTATTTAGCACTTCATGAATGCCTACGTATAAAAATATTTAACGGTACCCAGACTACAGGCAGATCGGGATACTCAATGAGAGTACAACTGTGTATCTGAAGTGGAGGCGATTTTCCTTTTGTTTACGTTTGCAAACACCTGGTAAGTGAAATGTGGGATCATTCCAAGAAAATCTCAGTCTGTGGTAAAGAGCTCCCAGTAGGTGTACTGGACAGTGCCAGAGAGCGTCAAAGCCATTTTCACAGAAGAGGAACCGATCTCCTCTCTTTTACCACCAGACAAAATTTTTCTAGGGATTCTGGGCTCTCCAGCTGGACATGGCAAGCTGTCCTCCTGCGTTAAAGAGCCTTCCTGTTCCTCACGCCCTCCCACCAGACAGGAGCTCCTGTCGCATCCTGGGGACATGTAGCGAAGACCCGCCACCATCTGAAGGGCACGGCTGCTCCTGGAGTGAGAGCCGAGGGAGGCCGGGCCTCGTGGAGCCACTGAATTAGGTGCAGATCTCAACAAATAATGTACTTCCCAAGTTCAACATCCCACTCTGAACTCTGGACCATTCTGAATCATCCACTTCTGGATTCAAAGCCTTTCAGTTTCTGGGTTAAGTTTTATTCCTGAGGCGCTGGTTGTAGTTGTTCCTTAATTTTTAGTCTGATTCCCAAGGGCACGGCCACCACGTAAACAAACCGGCTCGACTACATCCTTTTTGGTCAGCCAAACATCAGTTTGCGTTGAGCCCAGTGGAGATTCTGGAAATCCAACCCTGACTTAGTGGTGGCTTGTTTTGGATGAGGTAACGACATCAGACCCCAGTTGGAAAGGGCTCGTTCGGGACTTGATAGAAGGGAAGCAGAACCCGCTAGCTTCTTCAGAACCAGATGGGACACAGACGGCTTCCTGGTTTGCGGTAAGTAGTGTTAATGCCAGGATTATCAGGTACCATGTTCAAGAGGAAACACAGAAATAAATTCCAAAAAGTAAGACACAGGCACGGGCCACATTCACCAGCGCGCTGCACACCCTAGCTGCGTACAAAAAAGTGAGTTTCACACCATGCTTGTACTTGGTCTTTTTCAAGAACTTCATCTATGCTCCAAACAAAAGACTGCCGAATCTTCTGAGAAAAAGAAAGAAGGGGGGAAAAAAGAGGGAAGGATCATCTTTGATTGTGCAATGGGTTGATTCCAAAATGTAGAAAAAAAGGGAAAGAGACTTGATCGCCATGACTCTGTCATGAAACAGTGGCTGTTACACGGCGACAATCTGGCTCTTTGTAAAGAGGTAATTTCTCTCCCACATTATTCCCCCCTTCATATAGAAATGGCTGTAGTTTCCCATCATGGCAAGGGCTGGGCTGTCTTTCTTCCAGCAAATGCTCTGCTAGCTGACAGAGACCATGGAGCTGTGGAAACAGAAATGGAGGGGGGAGAGGCTGGTAAAGGAGTTACTTGAGGCAACACGATCTCAGGCTACAAACAGAAGAATTAACAGTGGCCACTGACCCATGGGGAAGACCTAATATCTAGAACAGGACCAGCATGTTTTAATTCCTACTCCTCCAAATTTTTTTGGGAAGTCAAAGGTCTTTAGACAGAGAACATGCCAAGGACTTCAAGACACCACTGCTGGGCTCCTCTCCCTAGACCTTCTCTGACAGATGACTGCACTGGGTAAGTGGAGACGGCCAGGGTGCACAAAACCAGGCTTCTCTGTGATTTTCGGAGTGGCTCGAGCTTCCCTCTGCTAACTTAGAGTCAAGGCAAAAAAACAAACAAACAAAAAAAACAGAAAAAAGGATTTCTTTCAGTATTGAGACATAGCGGTCCTAAAGGCCTAGGGGAAGCTCATGTCCACGCTTTTCAAAGCAAGTCTGTGAGGATAGGAAGCAGGGGAGCAGACACAGCTCACTGTGATTCCAGGCTCTGTGTCCAATGCCAGCGACGAGGATGCCAGCTATGAAAACAGAAGGCGTCAAAGGGCTGTGCTGGGAGCCCAGAGGGCCAGCTTCCACATTGAGGGTGAAAGTGTCAAGGGCCTCTGAGGCTCGGGTTAGGAACCCCCAAGAGGACTGGTCCCCTTCTGGCAGGGCTAGGGATGTTGTATCAAAGCATCTGCAAGAAGAGAGCTGGAAGGGGTATCTCAGTGACCCCGAGAAACTACACCGCCAGCTCCCACACTCAGCATTTCAGTGACAGCTCCAGAACCCCCAGCCCGGGGCTGTGACACACGGCAGCGGTAAGGACACAGAGGGTGGCACAGGCAGGCGACCGACACTAGGTCAGGATACATTGTGCACACAGAGTTAGAGCCGATTTCAGAAGAGTCTGGCAGTGATGGGCCACCATGCTGCTTGCTTCAGAGGTGACCATGCAGGAACCAGTGGGACTAGCTAGACACATTCTGAATCTCAGTCCTTCTTAGAAGCTCCTACTGCTAATTATGTACCGATGTTTAGTACTTATTTAACCATCTCTTTCTTTTAAGATGTTTCCCATGGATGTTTATGCTGTTATAGGATGAACGGTAAAAATCGAGTTAAGTCACCCTAAAAATAACTGTCTTTAGTGTTTCAGAATGAGAGAGAAAATGCATATCAGTCTTCCCCTGTTACTTTCGAGAAACCTGTGTCATGCCCTGCAGGTCAACAATGTCCTTCGTGTGGCCCATCAAGGCACTGAGGGGAGCTGCGTGTGCGTGTTCTCTGTATCTGGAGGCGAGGCCCCAGCTCTCAACTGTCCTGGAAACTTTCCTGGAAAATGGCTTGATGTTTTAACTTTGGTGGAAGTTTGAATTATAAGGCTTGCTCTTAATGGCTCAAGAATGGAAGAAGCCAGAGTTGAAAAAATTATTCATTATCCTTTCATCCATTAATTTGTAAGTGTCCAGCAAAACAGATCACTTCCAGGTCCATGAAAGCTACACTGGCTTGTTCAAATTTCTGGAAGAGAAAGAGGAGGTATATGGCCCAGCTAAAATGTGCATATGCCATGGTGTCCGGGAGGTTCCAAGGACTGCACTGGGCAGACGGTACGGGGGCATGTGAGTTCTTGATGCCCCCATCAGAGAAAGGTCAGCTGAGCAATTAGTCGCAGGGAACAGAGGAGCTTCTGGGGGTCTTCAATCATGACCCATCCTATCTCCTCATTTGAGGGAGGGAGCAGCTAGGTCTGGGAAGGAATTCTTGCTAGTTCATGGCAAAGACAGGACTAGAGCCTCGTCTCCCCATCTACTCTTCACATCGGTAATTCTCATTCCAAAACAAAAATCCTTTTGAAAATGTAATAGGATGAAGACTGCTAATGTGCTAATTTTTTTTCTAGAATTTTCTAAAATCCTAGGTTAAATAATGTTCCACACTGTCTTAGCTGCTGAGTTCTTGGTAATAAAGGCTAATCTGTATACATGCCAAGCCCTGTCATTTGCCCACCTACAAGCCTGACTACATCCCCTCAAATGCCTGTATTTCCAAAGTGCGAACACAAATCGGCTAATCCCACGTTAGGATCAAGGTTCTTTTTCGAACGTTCTTACCTGCTCTTGGTTGTACCTGGAGGACCCCATCAGGGAATTTTCTGCAAGTTCTTTGGCTGTGGCTGAACCAAGAATGCCTTTTGAGTTCTCAGGACGCAACTATCAAAGTCAAATTGAGTTTCAGTCGAGAACCCATTCAGCCAGAATGGAAACTCTATGTCACTTCAGGGCCTTTGAGGGCATGAGCTGGTTGCAAGTCTTGCCCATGGGGCAGGTTCGGGAAGCAGCAAGTAACTTTCAGAGTCAATTCTTTTGAGGGGGCAGTCTGCGGAATCAGGGAGGAAACGGGGTCCGGCTGTTGTGTGATGCCTGTGGGGTTTCAATAGGAGGCTACGTGCTGGGCTGGTGTCAGCCCTACGATTTTGAAATATGTTGTGATAAAGGATTAACCTATTGGATTTGGGGAGGAGGTCTGCAAGTCACCAGAAAATCGCAAGAGAAATATACCATGTGTCTAAGAAAAATAATAAAGGGACCCTATGTTTGAAGATGCGAATTATCTTATATGGACCCTAAATTGTCAAGGTTTGTGCAGATTTCCTACAGTATCAGAGTTCAAGTTGTATGATCTGGCCTGTATCTTTAGAGTCTAGGTAAGAAATGCAGCAGCTTGTACAGTAACTGCATGAATTTGGAGCTTGTCTTTGACCATTTATCTTTACAATAACCTAGGCAGGAAGCGGTACAAGTTATGATCCGGTTCCTCTTCCAAAGACACACATCATAAAAGCAAGACAAGTGGACAAATTACACAGAAGCACAAAAGCAAACGAGGGGACCTCGTACTCACTTCAGCAGGGGGCCCTCTCAAGTCTAGTCTTTTGATTCTCCTTCCTCTTTAACTTAAAATTCACAGGCTTTGGTGGCCAGAGGGTGTAGGTGTGACAATAAAATAATGACCTTGATTCAAGAGTGAAATCATGGAGTCAGCTACACACATCTTATCTGAATCCTTCTCTACAGCCTATTTTAAGCATGGAGCCCAACATGGGGTTTGAACTCACAACCCTGAGATCAAGACCCTAGCTGAGATCGAGAGTCCAACCCCTAAGTGACTAAGCCACCCAAACGCCCCTACAGCCCGTTTTATAGAAAACTCATAAACAAAGGAAGGAGGGACTTACTGCAGCAAGTTTGGTAAGAGAATCAAAACAGAATTCTGAGAAGAAATCTACTTTTTCTAATGTCATAAAACTCACAGCAATACATCAGACCCAAAGGCCCCAAATCTAGCCAAAGAACAACCCCCCTGATCCCAGAAAACTGGTAAAAAGAGCCAACTGTACAAATCAGCAGTCGGAACCTACCAAATCTGATTTTAAAATACTCTTTCATATCTGAAAGACATCTGAAAACTCAAAATAATTTGCTAATATCCAAGCATCTCAAGGTCAGGGACAGTTATTCCTGACCGGGGAAAAGGGAACGCTGCATTTGTGAAGGCCTAAAGTACTGTTTATCATCTCGTCTGTGAACCCTTTACATTTCAAACCATAATAGGCATTGAGCTCACTTTAAGAATGCCTTCCTATGAAACATCGCTGTTAGGAAGAGCTTCCTGGGACAACATACCGTGTGGTTTCCCTCCCTCGGCACAGAAAAGGAAAGTCACGTGTTAGCCGGAGGTGTTGTCCATGCTCATCTTTCTTAATAAAGTGGGCTCTTTCAAGGCTTTAGAGGCAGCCATCGGCGCTGCCAAGGGTGATCCTGGGTCATGAGGAATGGGTCCTTCGGCTGGTACAAGTCCCCGGGGAAGAGGTCCAGCCTTGCCCGTGGTACGAGAGGGACCCACGGAAGGTGTTTCCATGGCCCATGGCAAGCGTGTGGTCCCCTGCACTAAAAAACACTGAGATTTAAGGAGTGTCCTAGACCCACTTCTATTCTTTACGCATAGGAGGCCACTTGGCTAGAACTTCTGCATGTATATGAGTGAAGGGCTTTCTCACTGCCTCGGGCCAGAGGATGGCAGTGGCCCGGCCCTGCACGGACCACTCCTGGTCATGTGGTGGTGGAAGCAGGTGAGCTTTTTAGGAAAGAAAGAAACCACACAGGTGGGCTTTTTAGGAAAGAAAGAAAGATTCTGCACAGAGAGACACAGAAGCGCCACGTCTCTAGACGGTGAAGGCTCATGCATGGTGAGTGAGGCAGCGGCCAAGCGCGGAACGGGTGCCTGCCACACTCGCAGCCGTGGGCCTCTGTTGGGACCGACCTGCTGTGGTTCTGCATGTCCCCCAGCTCCTTCTGCAGCCTGGCGTTCTTCTCCTCTTCCTCCAGCAGCCTCCGCTTCACAGCGCGCAGCTCCTGCTGGGCCTCATACTTGATGTCATTGGCCACCACCACCGCCGTCTGGAGGTCTGCCTGGAAGCGCCGCCATTCCTGTCTCCTCCTGAAAATGCCAGAAGCCACGCCGGTGTCAGAGGCTATCTGGGGAGGACCGTCCTGGGGGCCCTTAGTGGCCACCGCTGCAGTGCCGTCCCACCACCGGGAAAAGGCTCAGCACGGGTGGGAAGGACACAGTCGCGTTATTGGTGTTTATCCTGACACTGAAAGGCTGGCTGGATTTTCTCACCTGCTGACATGACCCTGTGGTTCCGGGGCCCACAGGAAGCTACTGAGAGAGCAGGCAAGAAGAGTTAGCAGGCTCTATTTTTTTTTAAGATTTTTATATATTTATTTGATAGACAGAGATCACAAGTAGGCAAAGAGACAGGCAGAGAGAGAGGAAAGGAAGCAGGCACCCCGCTGAGCAGAGAGCCCAATGCGGGGCTCGATCCCAGGACCCTGGTATCAAGAACTGAGCCGAAGGCAGAGGTTTTAACCCACTGAACCACCCAGGCGCCCCAGCAGGGTCTTTTTCAAAGGGTCCCAAACCAAAGGCGGGGACACGCTTAGGGAAATGACAGGGAAGGCTCCCTTGTCCCCCGCTGTAGCCACATCTCACCTTTATCTGCTTAGTTAGGGTCTTGAGCTGCCTTTCCAGGTCTGACTTTTGCTCCTCCAGCTTCATCACGTTCCCTGGAAAGAAACAAGTCAGACAGGAGTTGTAAAAGGTGCAAGACTCTGGGGAGAAAGTCAGGGAGGGAGGAGCTCTGGATTTAAAACCCATCCCTTCTGCTAGAAATTCCATCCTCAAGACCCTGGAACCCGGCAGCTAGAAACTGGAGGTTCTCCCAACACAGAAAATGGGATGGTTTGGGCAAAAAGTGGTGTTGAGTCAGATCATGGTCTCAGACGGAACAAACAGGCAGCACTCCGGGAAGAGGTCAAAATAGCCTCTCTTATTTATTACACTCACTCCCGGCCTCCCTGGTGGTTGCACATTACAGATCTGAATGTCCTTTATCACTGTGCCATGGGCGGCTTTTGTATAACACAGAATGTGACTGGCGACTACTATGGTGACTTTCAGACCAGTTGCCAGAGTTGTGGTTTTTAATTGTAGTTAAACCACACAATCACCTGGGAAGCCTTTCCAAAGCACACATGTTCAAAGCCCCAGACCGTGACCCACAGAGCGGAATCACCCATGGGGAGAGAGGATCTGTGGTGTGTGTGTTTTAATGCCTCCAAAAGGGACCCGACACCTCTCCCTAATTAAGAACATTCTCAGTCCCCTTCTCTCTCTGACTCTCAGGCTTCCATGTCATTTCAATTGCTTTTTTAAAAAGATTCTATTTATTTATTTATTTCAGAGAGAGACAGTGAGAGAGAACATGAGCGAGGAAAAGGTCAGAGGGAGAAGCAGACTCCCCATGGAGCTGGGAGCCCGGTATGGGACTCGATCCTGGGACTCCAGGATCATGACCTGAGCCGAAGGCAGTCGTCCAACCAACTGAGCCACCCAGGCGCCCCAGTCTATGGTATTTTCTTTCTTTCTTTTTTTTTTTTTTTTTGAAATACATCTGAAGAAACTTAACATTTATTTCCCAGATTTACAGATTCTGTAAAGTGAGTGTTTTATAAATAATATCAAATCCTTTCTCAGGTGAAAAATGTATAGAAGTAAAATTTCTTTTTTTTTCCAATTTATTTATTTTCAGAAAAACAGTATTCATTATTTTTTCACCACACCCAGTGCTCCATGCAAGCCGTGCCCTCTATAATACCCACCACCTGGTACCCCAACCTCCCACCCCCCCGCCACTTCAAACCCCTCAGATTGTTTTTCAGAGTCCATAGTCTCTCATGGTTCACCTCCCCTTCCAATTTACCCAAATTCCCTTCTCCTCTCTAACGCCCCTTGTCCTCCATGCTATTGGTTATGCTCCACAAATAAGTGAAACCATATGATAATTGACTCTCTCTGCTTGACTTATTTCACTCAGCATAATCTCTTCCAGTCCCGTCCATGTTGCTACAAAAGTTGGGTATTCATCCTTTCTGATGGAGGCATAATACTCCATAGTGTACATGGACCACATCTTCCTTATCCATTCATCCGTTGAAGGGCATCTTGGTTCTTTCCATAGTTTGGCGACCATGGCCATTGCTGCTATAAACAACATTGGGGTACAGATGGCCGTTCTTTTCACGACATCTGTGTCTTTGGGGTAAATACCCAGGAGTGCAATTGCAGGGTCATAGGGAAGCTCTATTTTTAATTTCTTGAGGAATCTCCACACTGTTATCCAAAGAGGCTGCACCAACCTGCATTCCCACCAACAGTGGAAGAGGGTTCCCCTTTCTCCACATCCTCTCCAACACATGTTGTTTCCTGTTTTGTTAATTTTGGCCATTCTAACTGGTGTAAGGTGATATCTCAATGTGGTTTTAATTTGAATCTCCCTGAGGGCTAATGATGATGAACATTTTTTCATGTGTCTGATAGCCATTTGTATGTCTTAATTGGAGAAGTGTCTGTTCATATGTTATTTTCAATCTTGGACATGTTAGGATACAATCATAGGGAATGGTGTGACATCTGCTCTGGACATTAATTCTAAGCTGGTTTTCTTGGTGGGTTGTGCTTGACCTTTAAAGCTTTGGGGACAACACAGTCACATTCTTATGAGCAATACATGATAGAAACAAAGCAAAACTGGACTTCTCTTCTTTGGCTTTATACACTCTTCAAGTATGGTGCTGTTTGGAAATACACACTGTCAACAGCGGTGGGTTCTGGTTATCTTTGCAAGCGTCATTCCTGAGAACTGTCTAAATGATGCTGACCCTGAGTGCTGACTGCTTTTCTGCTGCGTATCACATCCAGTGAAGGATGGAACTCTGGCACCAACCAAGCTAAACGAGGTGTTAAACATACTGTCAACTCTCATTGTTTACGGCCGTTACATAAAGTTGCCATGCATGCCAAATTTGCAAATACTGAACTTTGCTCCTATGGGGAAGTACAGGGTTCGGTTCCTGCAAGCCCCTGATCAAAGGAGACACTACTTGTGTTAGGTAGGCTCCTTTGCCAGTGTCCTTGGAAAAAATAAATAAATAAAAAAAAGCCCGTCCCATCAGTGCTGGAAACCTGCTTACCCCTTTCCTGCATAACACTCAGTAGATATTTTAAAAATTCTTCTGCAGCTTCCTCATTAACAGAATCTGCCTTGCCTGCAAGTTTTTACCTTTTCTCATGCTGTGAGGTGTTCCAAGAGCCTCGAGAGCAAGCCAGCACTAGCTCAGAAAGGTCTAACAGTTTCCTGACTTTGGGAAACATGACTGTAAGTTTCTTGGCTTTTGGTTTCACAACAATGTAGTCTGGTACTTTTGTTTTTTTTAACCAGACCTCATCTCGTGAATCCGCAAATGCAGCTGCTGTTTCCATCTTCTCCATAGCTTTGTCACGTGTCACAGATTTTACTTCAGCCTTTTCCAGAGCAGTGAATTTCATCTTCCTTTCTCCAGAAGTTTTTGTTAACATTGAAGTCACAGCCAACAGCACTAAAACTCATGCTTCAACAAATGTCATTTAACACTTGTTTTCTCCATTAGGCACATCCCGGCTTTCCGCCATAGGGACCTCAGACGTTATTTCAGGACTACATCTGGGGGCCATTCTAAACAGTGAAATCGCCAAAAAAAGGGGCACAAAAATATAAAAAACATGACCTTAAATAACCACGAGAAAAATACTTGTTTGCAGTATGAGAGCTGAAACAAGAAGGCAAAGGGTTCCCTTGTTCAAGGGAACCTGCACTTTAGGAAACTAAAATTTTTTGCTGCTCTCTCCGTGCACGTCCGCGAATGACGTTAAAAGTGCCCTGAGTGTTGATCCTGGGGTTTCAAATACATTCAGGCTAGCAGGTGAGTTCCCAGATACAAATTCCACAAATAATGAGGATGGGTTATACAAGCCGGGAAGCTTCTCAGGCAACCAACTATGCTATTTTTAGCAACGGTGAGTGCCACCAAAAGCTCTGTGCATTAATTCTTTCGTGACAAAAGTAAAACACATTAGATGTGATAATTTGATAAAGCTTATTTGGACAAAGCAGACAATGTTTAACTAATCCCTTTTAATGTCTTTCCCTACACAAAGCGAACAATGAGTCCATAAAGAAACCAAATATTGGAGCCTCTTCAATAATGAGGCGGACGATTGCTAAAGTTACCTGATATCCTGGCTTCAATGGGACCCATGCTAGAATGGTTTTCTCTCTGAGCCCAAGAGCACACACTGCTCAAATCACCTGACTGTCTGTCACCCATCTTCCTGCCCGTCAGATCTGAAAGACAATGCTCTGTCAATACCCAACACACGTGGGCAGTGGTGGTGCTCACGCACAGCAGACCTGACACTCCAAAACGTGTTTGCTCTTTTTCACAATCACCTTGTGCTGCTGACTCACGTTCCACAATCTTTCCTTCCCCACCGCCCACTCTTCCAGTCAATGAGATTAATTACTCTGCCTTCCCGGACCACCGTTCTTCCCACGAGACTGCCAAACAAGCGGAAGGAGGACTTTTGACCAGCATTCTTACAGACCCTCCCAGGCATTCAGTTCGCATCAGCTCAGTCCTGATGCATGTCTGGCCGGGGCTCGAGTTCACTTACTTTCCAGCTCGCTGATGAGCTGGTTGTTATGTAACTTGACAGCCCGATGCTGTTCCACCTGATCTTCCAATTCAAATATGGTCTCCTTCATGTCTTTAATCTCTGCATCACTCTCCGATGCTTTCTCTTGCAGTTTCAGGCTGGTTCGGCTCAGTTGTTCTGCCTGATGGTCACATATCTCCTTCAAGTAAGAATAATCCTTTTCCACCTAGAATGAAAGGGAAGGTTGCCTGGTCAGTGTAACAGGAAAGAGCTCCTTATCCACCAGAGTCAGGCTCATCCGAGCAACGGCAAAGGAAGCTCTTGACATGTGCTATATCTGGAATCATTTCTATATTCTTAGCCTCAGGAACAGCCAAGGCTATAAATATAAAGAGAAGAGCAATGTCTGCAAACGGCCAAATACGGTGGGTTCTGTGTCCCTCCCCACAGACAGGTGCCCTTCTGTTCTACAGCTGAGTGCAACAGCGCCTCCCTGGGAGGCTCTGATACTGCACCCCAGAGGGAGGCTGCCCTCCTCACATCCGCTATGGAGCAGCGCCCTCTGCTGGGGATCCAGGAACAATGCCCCTGAGACTATCCACTGCCTGCAAACGCCAAATCTTTTCAGCCATTAAGCACTAGCGGTTATACCGTTTCTTTAGAGAAATGAGACATTAATGTGATGGAGAGCACCAGCTGAAGGCACAGAACAGAAACATGGGCATGCACCAGACACAGAAGTGGCACAGGACAAGCACTCATTTCACCTTTTCAATTCTGAATCATTAAACATTTTATTATATTTTTTTTAAAATGATTTATTTACTTGTCAGAGAGAGAGAGAAAGAGAGCAAGAGAGTGCACAAGCAGGGGGGAACAGCAGGCAGATGGAGAAGCAGGCTCCCCGCTGAGCAGGGAGCCGGATGAGAGACTCGATCCGATCCCCCAACCCTGAGACCATGACCTGAGCCGAAGGCAGACGTTTAATTGACTTAAGCCACCCAGGCTTCCCTCATTAAACATTTTGAATACACAGAAAAGCACCCAGAGTGACAAGATAACCATGTGCCCAAATGGACTTCACAGTACTTAAATTTTGCCACATTTGCTATTTTTACTTTAACAGGATTTAGAAAAGTCCCCACATTCTCTCCCACCCCAGAGAATAATTTGCATTACCCCAAAAGTGGTGTGTGGTTGTTGCTTGAATGGTTTTTCACTTTTACGGAGTATGAATGTGCCCGTGATAATACACAGATAGCACTGTTTTGTTTAAAAATGTTTTATTTTTTTTTTACTTTTAAGGAATCTAATCTCTGCACCCAACGTGGAGCTAGAACTCACAACCCTGAGATTAAGAGTCACACTCTCCACTGACTGAGCCAGTTAAGTGCACTGTTTGAAAATTTTTATACAAATCATATTATTCTATAATTATGCTTCTGCAATGTACTATTACACTGTATTATAGTATATGGTAATAAGCTTTCATCCAGTACCATATTATACTTCTTATGCTTTTATAAAACTTGTTTTTAACTGTGTTATTTATTTATTTATTTATTTGACAGAGAGATCGCAAGCAGGCAGAGAGGCAGACAGAGAGGTGGATGCATTCTCCCCGCTGAGCAGAGAGCCCGATGTGGGGCTCGATCCCAGGACCCTGAGATCATGACCTGAGCTGAAGGCAGCGGCTTAACCCACTGAGCCACCCAGGCGCCCCTTTGACCGTGTTTTTGAGATGTATCCACACTGGTCTCCACAACGTTCAGTCATTACTTTAAATGTTTCATAGCATTCTGCTGTCAGAGTATACCAATTATTTTAGTATGAGCTCTGCCCCTTTCCGTAAGATTATTTATTTATTTATTTAACAGACAGAGATCACAAGTAGGCAGAGGCAGGCAGAGAGAGAGGAAGGGAAGCAGGCTCCCTGCTGAGCAGAGAGCTTGATGTGGGGCTCGATCCCAGGACCCTGGGATCATGACCTGAGCAGAAGGCAGAGGCTATAACCCCCTGAGCCACCCCTGCACCCCGCCCCTTTTCTACAGGTCCTTTAATTAATCTTACCAAATAGTTATCTATTTACCAATTAATATAAGCCTGGTACCTAACGATGACTTCCTAGATTTGGGGGAGGGCACCTCTGTATACATGGGGTCCAAGTGAACATCCAATGAATGGATAAACACATTAGACAGTAGGATTGCACTGTTTTTCAGCTGGGATGCTGTGATCAGAAATAAACAAAGAAGGTAGGAAAGGAAGGAGGGAGGGAATAAGGAGAGAACAGGCATGGGAAAAAACCAGAGCTTAAGGGTGCGCACTGTTTTGTGCAACTGGTATTTCAATCACAAACGTGTGTAGCTCGGTACTGCGCTGGAAATTGCGTCACTGTAGCTTCTATGGGCCATGGAGGGGGCCAGGCATTGTAGACATGAGAAGGCTGACGTCCGACAGCATCTGAAAAGCAGCCAAAGAAGGCGGCTTGTGAGCCCTGCCTCCCGAGTCAGACCACGGCTTTTTGCAGAGCTGAAGCCTGGGGCTGGGGGTCCGCTCACCTGGCGTCTAGAAACACACATATTACTCTGGTGGGACTACTGTGGGTCAGGAGTGAAACTGGAGGGTGTAACCAGGGAACCAGAAGGTTGAGCACCCTGAGGGGGGTCTCCGCGTGCAGCTGAGGCTGCTGGCCTCCCACAGCGCCGACCCAGCTCTGCCTCCTACGTGTTGGCTGGCCAGGATCACAAGCAACAAACGATACGCAGAGTGCTGGGGGAAACGCCCCTGGGCTGTGCATTGTGCACGGCTGGGGCCAGGGAACTCTTAAGTCAGCATACTGATGTGTGTTTCAAATCATACACATCATTCTTCCTTCTTAATTTGGGAATCATCCTCTCAAGTTTAGCAATATTTTCCAGAAAGTTCTTTTATGAAAAGCAACAATAGCAACAGCAACAACAGAAACCCTTAAGTAACTTCACAGTTTCTGCCTGCAGGAGCTTGGTGGGTAGTAGAAGGCAGGTATTTTTATATTCATTTTACAGATTTTTTAAAAAAGATTTTACTTAATTGACAGAAAGAGAGATCACAAGCAGGCAGAGAGGCAGGCGGAGAGAGAGAAAGGGAAGCAGGCTCCCTGCTGAGCAGAGAGCCCGAAACGGGGCTTGATCCCAGGACCTTGAGATCATGACCTGAGCCCAAGGCAGAGGCTTTAACCCACTGAGCCACCCAGGCGCCCCAATTCATTTTACAGATTGACAAATTGAGGGAGGGAGAAGTTAAGCCACTTAAAAGAACAGTCTAGTTTAGGGGCGCCTGGGTGACTCAGTGGGTTAAAGCCTCTGCCTTCAGCTCAGGTCATGATCTCAGGGTCCTGGATCGAGCCCCGCATCCGGCTCTCTGCTTGGCAGGGAGCCTGCTTCCCCGATCTCTCTGCCTGCTTCTCTGCCTACTTGAGATCTCTGTCTGTCAAATAAATAAATAAAATCTTAGAAAAAAAAAAAAGAACAGTCCAGTTTACCAGGCAGCTAGGGCTAGCACCGTGTACCTCCATGACCCTTTCAGGCTCTGGGTTGCCGTCCACATGACTGGCCTTCCCACTGGCCAGTTTTTCGTTCAACGACTGTTCTATCCAACAAGAAGCAAGGTGATTTCCAACGTCTCCTTTTCATTAAAGAAATCACTTTCACACATTGCAAGGAAGACCTCTCCTCTCCAAAAATCAACTTGCTCTAGAAACAGGGCGTGCCCAATGACATTACAGACAGACTCAAATGAATTTCTCTGCAGAGCCCCAGTCCTTCCTGGAGAAGAGGTGCTTAGAACCAGCCCCAGAGATAGATGGCAGCAGAGACCACTTGGGACTCCCCCTACAGGGCTGAGTCTGGTCTCTGGCCTTCCAGGGTGGGGGACGCAAGGACCAGTAGGGTGGCTCAGAGGCAGAGGGGGCGAGAACCTTTCCCCTGCCCTGCCAGGCTCTGAAACCAAGGAAAAGGTATCGTCGAGGGTCCACACTCCCAGCCTCTGGAAGCTACTGGCGTCACTTCCAGGGTCGGGCCAACCTTTCTGGCCTGAGAACTAGATGTTCTCTTCCGGTCACATTCCTGCTGTCCCCACCCCACCAGCTCCCCCGGTGACCTCCTACTCTCCTCAAGATTCAGGTTGTAAATCAAACGAAAGGACATGTCCTGATGACTCAGGTTTTCACTGTGAATTTTTCTAGTGTGTTCACAGCAAGTAAAATTCTCCTCATTCACTGAGCCTTGAGAGGTGGTTTTCTTCTGAGCAAAAGGCTTTGGCCTTAAGACCAGAATGTGTCGGGGTCCTTAGGGCGGCCTCCAGAATTTTTCTATCTCTTTGTTGCTGTGTAAAGTAGGAAGCAGCACAAATCAGTAAAGAGGAGTTACGAGCTCTGGGGTTAGACCCAGCTTTGAACCTTGGCCTTCCTCATCAATTAGCTAGTCACCTAGCCATTCTCTGCCTCAGTTTCTTCAGATGCAAAAAATTAGATGATGACAGTACCTCTAGCACAAAATTCTGATGATTGAATGAGATTAAATGATCTAGAGGGCCATCAAGCGCCTAACACAGAAAAAGCAGTAAAGTATTAGTTACTAAAATACCAAAAATTTTACTTTTTAACATATTAATAGAATTACAGCAGCCTCTCCCCTAATTCAGTTACTAGTGTCTCTTTCATTCACTTATTCAATGAGTGCTTCCCGGATACCTAATATATGGAAGAAATCACAATGTTAAAATTACACAGCTGATCCTTGAACATGGGGAGGGAGGGGGGCGATTAGGGCCACCAACCTCCCCCCGCCGCAGTCAAAACTTTATGACTTTACTAAACTGTAACTTTTTAACTCCACTGGAACTTAACTACTAATAGCCTTCTATTGACTGGGAAGCCTCACGAGTAACATAAATAGTGGGGTTGAAGTATATTTTGTATGTGATATGCATTATGAACTGTATCCTTACAATAAAGGAAATCAAAGAAAATGTTATTTAGAAAATCTTAAGGAAGAGAAAATTCATTTACAGTACTGTATTCGCTGGAAAAAACCCCACATATAAAAGGACCCGGGCTGGTCAAGGGTCGGTTGCGTCTAATACGAAAGTGAATAAACCTGCACTGACTGTTTGAGTGGTTTCACCAGGAGTAAGAATTGTTGAGTCTGTAAGAATTTGTTGTTTGTACTAATTTGGTTCCTCCAAAACTCCTTTTGCTTATTAATTCCTGGCCCTGTTCTGAGTATATACTACTGCTGACAGAGAGCCATGTTTCATTCATGCTGGCCAAAACCTGAACTATTTTTTTTCTTTCTTTCTTTCTTTCTTTTTTTTTTTTTTTTTTTTTTTTTTGCAGTGCTGCTCTGCCAAGGGAGAGGAGAACATGCTAATTTAGTTTACACTTTTGTTATGGAAAAAGAAAAATGGCTATAAAATACTCAGAGAAGAGGGTAAAAATCTATATTTCACTTTGGGAACTTTCTAGACTTTTCAGAGGAGTGCTCACACCCAGGAGAGACAAAGGCTGGGGCTTTGCAGAGGAGTCCTAAGGTCAGCTGAAGGGAAGAATGGTGTTCAGGCCTAAGTCAGGGAAGATATTATTATGTCTAAAGGGACAAATGGGCCCCTCAGAAGGGAAGGGGGAGTCAGCCCAGGAAATCCAGAAAAGGGGGGACCACACGGAGCAGGAGCACAGATCCTGTGGGTCAGGGTCTACTGGCAAGACCACTCTTACTCAAACATGGGATGTCTCCTGGCCAAACCCTCAGGTTCAGCTCCCACCCCCCTGCAAAAGGTTGCAAGAACAGAGACCTAGTGGTAGTAGAGCGGGGGGAGGTTGGGGAGCAGAGGGAGCCGCCAGTCATCACAACATGTGACTGCTCTGTATCCTGGGCCACATGACTGTCCTGTCTGACCTACTAAAGGATGAAAGGGCATTCTGGCTCTACAGAGGACACTTCCCAAGCTCCAGCTCCTGGTGCACAGCAGGCTTCAAGCTCTGCGCTACCAGACTGGGGCCTGAGGCCCAATCCCTGAGCAACAGCTCACTTTGAAGGCTTCCCCTGCAGAGCTTGCAGACCTTTCCCCAAGCTGTCTGGATAAGTGTCTCCTCTCGACTTCCTCGGGAGAGCTGGAAAGCAGGCTCTGTCACACAAATTCTTTTCCTTTTCTTTTTCCTTTTTTCTTTTTCAAGATTTTATTTATTTGACAGAGATCACAAGCAGGCAGAGAGGCAGGCAGAGAGAGAAAGAGGAGGAAGCAGGCTCTCCTCGGAGCAGAGAGCCCAATGCGAGGCTCGATCCCAGGACCCTGGGATCATGACCTGAGCCGAAGGTAGAGGCTTTAACCCACTGAGCCACCCAGCCGCCCCATCTTTTTTTTTTTTTTTTTTTTTTTTTGAGAGAGAGAGAGAGAGATCGATCGATCACGGGTGGGAGGGGAGGGGCAGAGGGCGAGGGAGAGAATCTTAAGCAGGTTCCATGCCCCCACTTAGAGCCTTAGATCATGACCTGAGCCGAAACCAAGTCAGACACTTAACCCACGGAGTCACCCAGGCGTCACCCAGGCGTCCCCACACAAGTTTCTTACTGCCTTCTTCCCAGAACGAAGTCACCGGACTCTGGTCTGCCCAGAGAACTGATAACTATTGTCAGCCAAAGGCAATAGAGAGAATGGGGAAACTGAGCTGAGGACCACCGCAATGTCCATGTCTTTACCTGAGTAGTTCAACCTTAACCAACTCTCCCAAGAGTACCCAGTGTGTGACGCACGAGGGGGAAGGGGTCCGTACATTCTCCTGATCTCCACCTCTACAGATTTTCCAATACTTGTGACATCCTCCAAGATGATGATACGGTGATACCAGCTGATCTGCCGTGGGGACAATGACCACACAGAGCTGAGGGCATGTCCTTGCCACATCTTTCTCTCAAATTCTGGTTTTGCCACTTGTGGCCAATGGCCCCCCCCTAATGAGTTAGGGCTGGTGACCAATACTGGTCACACAGGGATTACTGTACCCCTAGTTTTCCCCGACCGTTCACACCAAGTGTTACTTCATAATCTCGTTTTTCCTCTGGAAGAGACACCTGAGTTTCTATAGTAAGAACTAAATCTCGGTGCACTTGGGTGGCTCAGTCAGTTAAGCAGCTGCTTTTGGCTCAGGTCATGATGTCGGGGTCCTAGGATCCAGCCCCACATCAGGCTCCCTGCTCAGCGGGGAACCTGCTTCTCCCTCTCCCTCTGCCTGCTGTTCTGCCTACTTGTACTCTGTATCTGTGTCAAATAAGTAAAACCTTAAAAAAAAAAGAACTAAATCTCTAAGGACACCACCTATAAGCTTTTGACCTTGGGGGCAGGGTGGGGTGGGGGTGCGGTCAGTATTTTCTTTTAGAACTTCTGGGTTTCAAGCCTTATAAAAATATTCTAACTTGAAATCAAGATCCTGAACAACTGAAAATCTCAACGTCAGAAAAACAGACACCTGGACTGCATTATTGTCCAGAAAACCAGGGACCCCAAGCTGTATCACTTCTCAGCCTTTTGGCTAAGATCAAGTGTAGGAATCCCATGCTATGACACTCTGCTTGCCTCGGGCCGGGGCAGCCATGTGCGTGGCTTATAGGATGCTGAGCCACCCAGACTCTGTGGAAAGGAAACCCCTCCTCAAAGTCATACAGAGGCATGGTTTATAATCACACAGTAAGCAGCCAGCAGAATGTTCCTGTTGGGTATCAGAGAAGCTGAAAAGAATGGAGATAAGAGCAGAAGACAAAGAAAGTAGAATAATAAAAAACTTTGAAATCATCACAATGATTGTAGATGTCCTACCAATTTTCCATTTACCGTGTGAGGAACAGATCCACCCTGTACACCCCACCCCCCAAAAAGTACATTTTAATCGGGGCGCCTGGGTGGTTCTGTGGGTTTAAGCCTCTGCCTTCAGCTCAGGTCATGATCTCGGGATCCTGGGATAGAGCCCTGCATTGGGCTCCCTGCTCAGCGGGGAGCCTGCTTCCCCCTCTCTCTCTGCCTGCCTCTCTGCCTACTTGTGATCTCTATCAAGTAAATAAATAAATAAATAAATGAATAAATCTTTTAAAAAAAAAAATCTTTTAAGGCTTTTCAGAGGCTCTTCTCACAGCATCTGAATCACTTACGTAACTTAGCCAAACTGGAAACTTACATGGACTTACTACCACTATCAGATCATAGGATGGTTTGGTATTGCTTTTCCTCTCTAGAAACAGGTAATCTCATTTTCTCATAATATTCACCTTCTGCTGAGAATTAAAGCGGATGAATGCAGAGTTCAGGTAGAAGCTGTTCATCACCAAGAAAACTGCTTGGTGATGAGTGGGACACTTACCCTGACATCGGCTTACGGCAGTTAAACATGAGAGCTTTATGTGAAAATGTCTGGTGAGGCCACTGAGAACCGAAGGATTAGAATTTACCCCGGGAATGCAAAGATGATTTAACACTAGACTACCTTAGAAAATCTGTTACTGTAATTTATCTCATGAACAAGTTCAAGCAGAAAAGCATCATGATCACATAAAAACTACTCTAAGATCATAGCTGAGGTCTCAGATCTACAGTAGATGTAGAAAAATTCAATCTCTAACCTTTAAAAAAAAAGCAAGCAAAATACTTGTATCACTCAATAAAAGGTACACAACAAAATGCCTACAACAGGCATCCTTGATAGAATGTTGAGGGTGCTCCCTTTAAACAAGACCAAGATCTCTCTGTTCAGCATGGTACAGCAGACAGGGGCCTGCCCAAGGTCACAGACTGAACCATTAGCTAAGTCAGGATGACCCAAGATTTCCACCTGCCAATCCACAACCTTCCTGTCCTTCATGATGGTTTTGTGCTGAACGTGCTCCTGCTTCTCTGGGGCATGAGTCCCTTATACCTTATAAGCTTGAATTCATGGCTGCTGGTGCATTCGTCAATATTCTGCTTTGGGGCTTCTACAGTAAGTAAGCTTCCAGTCAGCCTAGGAAGTCTGGGTTTTTATCTTTCTGAAGGTAAAAGAAAAGGACAGGAAGATTAACACAGGTTCCAACTCTACTGATCAGATCTGCACATATAAGACAGCACAAAATTAGGGGCCCCTGGGTAACTCAATCAGTTAAGCATCTGCCTTCAGCTTGGGTCATGATCTCAGGGTCTTGGGGAGCCTGCTTCTCCTTCTCCTTCTGTATCACCCTGGCTCATGCTCTCACTCTTAGATAAAGAAATAAAATCTTTTATAAAGGGGGGGGGCGCCTGGTTGGCTCAGTCATTTAGTATCTGCCTCAGGCTCAGGTCATGGTCCCAGGATCCTGGGATTGAGCCCCACATCAGGCTCCCTGTTCGGCAGGGAGTGTGCTTCTCCTTCTGCCTCTGCCTACTGCTTGGTCTACTTGTGCTCTCTATCACTCCCTGTCAAATAAATAAATAAAATCTTAAGAAAAAAAGATGGCGGGGGGAGGAGTCAAGATGGCGGAGAAGTAGCAGGCTGAGACTACCTCAGCTAGCAGGAGATCAGCTAGAGAGCTTATCTAAAGATTGTAAACACCTGCAAATCCATCGGCAGATCGAACAGAAGAAGAACAGCAATTCTAGAAACAGAAAAACAACCACTTTCTGAAAGGTAGGACTGGCGGAGAAGTGAATCCAAAGCGACTGGAAGATAGACCCCGGGGGGAGGGGCCGGCTCCCGGCAAGCGGCGGAGCAACGGAGCACAAAATCAGGACTTTTAAAAGTCTGTTCCGCTGAGGGACATCGCTCCGGAGGCTAAACCGGGGCGAAGCCCACACGGGGTCGGCATGACCTCAGGTCGCGCGGGGTCACAGAAGGATCGGGGGTGTCTGAGTGTTGCAGAGCTTGCGGATATTGGAACGGGGAAGCCGGCTGCAGAGACAGAGCCGACAGTAAGCTCGCAGCTCGGAGTTGCCTTGAACCGGTCGCAAGCTCGGTGAGCTCGGAGCGCGGCCGGAGGTTAGGCAGACGCGAGCTATTAGGAGCTGTTCGCTGAGGGCGCACAGGGGAGCGGGGCCCCGGGCTCTCGGCTCCTCCGGGCCGGAGACCAGGACGCCGCCATTTGTATTCCCGTCCTCCGGAACTCTACGGAAAGCGCTCAGGGAACAAAAGCTCCTGAAAGCAAAGCCGAGCAGATCACTCAGCCCGGCCCCTGGTAAGGGCGGTGTAATTCCGCCTGGGGCAAAGACACTTGAGAATCACTACACCAGGCCCCTCCCCCAGAAGATCAACAAGAAATCCAGGCAAGACCAAGTTCACCTACCAAGGAGTGCAGTTTCAATACCAAGGAGAGAGCAGCAGAATTCCAGAGGAGGAGAAAACAAACCACAGAACTGCCCCACAGAACTCATGGCTTTCTGCCTGTGATTTTTTAGTCTTGAAGTTAATTTTTTTCTTTTTCATTTTTTTTTCTCTTCTTCTGCTAAAATTTTTTATAACTTTTACCCTTTTCTTTTTTAACGTTTTTTAACTAGATTATCTAATATATATATATTTCTTTTTTATACTTTTGTTTATTCATTTTCTTTTTTTTAATTCTTTTTTTTCTTTCTTTCTTTTTGAACCTCTTTTTATCCCCAAATCAGAAGAGATCCTAATCTCTTCAATCTTTTTTTTTCTTAATTCTTTTTTAAATTCTTGATTGAATTTTTAATTCAATCTCTTTTTTTAATTCTTTTTTTCTTTTTATTCTTTCTTTCTTTTTTAACCTCTTTTTATCCCCAAATCAGAAGAGATCCCAATCAGAAGAGATTGGGAGATCCCAATCAGAAGAGATTTGGGAGATCCCAATCAGAAGAGATTGGGAGATCCCAATCAAAGGAGATCCCAATCAGAGGAGATCCCTCACGATTTGGGATCTCTTCTGATTTGGTTAAAGCATATTTTCCTGGGACTGTTGCCACCCTTTTAGTATTTTACTTGCTCCTTCATATACTCTTAGCTGGACAAAATGACAAGGCGGAAAAATTCACAACAAAAAAAAGAACAAGAGGCAGTACCGAAGGCTAGGGACCTAATCAATACAGACATTGGTAGTATGTCAGATCTAGAGTTCAAAATGACAATTCTCAAGGTTATAGCCGGGCTTGAAAAAGGCATGGAAGATATTAGAGAAACACTCTCCAGAGATATGAAAGCCCTTTCTGGAGAAATAAAAGAACTAAAATCTAACCAAGTTGAAATCAAAAAAGCTATTAATGAAGTTCAATCAAAAATGGAGGCTCTCACTGCTAGGATAAATGAGGCAGAAGAAAGAATTAGCTATATAGAAGACCAAATGACAGAGAATAAAGAAGCTGAGCAAAAGAGGGACAAACAGCTACTGGACCATGAGGGGAAAATTCGAGAGATAAGTGACACCATAAGACGAAACAACATTAGAATAATTGGGATTCCAGAAGAAGAAGAAACAGAGAGGGGAGCAGAAGGTATACTGGAGAGAATTATTGGGGAGAATTTCCCCAATATGGCAAAGGGAACGAGCATCAAAATTCAGGAGGTTCAGAGAACGCCCCTCAAAATCAATAAGAATAGGCCCACACCCCGTCACCTAATAGTAAAATTAACAAGCCTTAGTGACAAAGAGAAAATCCTGAAAGCAGCCCGGGAAAAGAAGTCTGTAACATACAATGGTAAAAGTATTAGATTGGCAGCTGACTTATCCACAGAGACCTGGCAGGTCAGAAAGAGCTGGCATGACATTTTCAGAGCACTAAACGAGAAAAACATGCAGCCAAGAATACTATATCCAGCTAGGCTATCATTGAAAATAGAAGGAGAGATTAAAAGCTTCCAGGACAAACAAAAACTGAAAGAATTTGCAAACACCAAACCAGCTCTACAGGAAATACTGAAAGGGGTCCTCTAAGCAAAGAGAGAGCCTACAAGTGGTAGATAAGAAAGGAACAGAGACAACATACAGTAACAGTCACCTTACAGGCAATACAATGGCACTAAAATCATATCTCTCAATAGTTACCCTGAATGTTAATGGGCTAAATGCCCCAATCAAAAGACACAGGGTATCAGAATGGATAAAAAAGCAAAACCCATCTATATGTTGCCTCCAAGAAACTCATTTTAAACCCGAAGACACCTCCAGACTTAAAGTGAGGGGGTGGAAAAGAATTTACCATGCTAATGGACATCAGAAAAAAGCAGGAGTGGCAATCCTTATATCAGATCAATTAGATTTTAAGCCAAAGACTATAATAAGAGATGAGGAAGGACGCTATATCATACTCAAAGGGTCTCTCCAACAAGAAGATCTAACAATTTTAAATATCTATGCCCCCAACGTGGGAGCAGCAAACTATATAAACCAATTAATAACAAAATCAAAGAAACACATCAACAATAATACAATAATAGTAGGGGACTTTAACACTCCCCTCACTGAAATGGACAGATCATCCAAGCAAAAGATCAACAGGGAAATAAAGGCCTTAAATGATACACTGGATGAGATGGATATCACAGATATATTCAGAACATTTCATCCCAAAGCAACAGAATACACATTCTTCTCTAGTGCACATGGAACATTCTCCAGAACAGATCACATCCTCGGTCCTAAATCAGGACTCAACCGGTATCAAAAGATTGGGATCATTCCCTGCATATTTTCAGACCACAATGCTCTGAAGCTAGAACTCAACCACAAGAGGAAGTTTGGAAAGAACACAAATACATGGAGACTAAACAGCATCCTTCTGAAGAATGAATGGGTCAACCGGGAAATTAAAGAAGAATTGAAAAAAATCATGGAAACAAATGATAATGAAAATACAACGGTTCAAAATCTGTGGGACACAACAAAGGCAGTCCTGAGAGGAAAATATATAGCGGTACAAGCTTTTCTCAAGAAACAAGAAAGGTCTCAGGTACACAACCTAACCCTACACCTCAAGGAGCTGGAGAAAGAACAAGAAAGAAACCCTAAGCCCAGCAGGAGAAGAGAAATCATAAAGATCAGAGCAGAAATCAATGAAATAGAAACCAAAAAAACAATAGAACAAATCAACGAAACTAGGAGGTGGTTCTTTGAAAGAATTAATAAAATTGATAAACCTTGGCCAGACTTATCAAAAAGAAAAGAGAAAGGACCCAAATAAATAAAATCATGAATGAAAGAGGAGAGATAACAACTAACACCAAAGAAATACAAACTATTATAAGAACATACTATGAGCAACTCTACGCCAACAAATTTGACAATCTGGAAGAAATGGATGCATTCCTAGAAACATATAAACTACCAAAATTGAACCAGGAAGAAATAGAAAGCCTGAACAGACCCATAACCAGTAAGGAGATTGAAACAGTCATTAAAAATCTCCAAACAAACAAAAGCCCAGGGCCAGATGGCTTCCCGGGGGAATTCTACCAAACATTTAAAGAAGAACTAATTCCTATTCTCCTGAAACTGTTCCAAAAAATAGAAATGGAAGGAAAACTCCCAAACTCATTTTATGAGGCCAGCATCACCTTGATCCCAAAACCAGACAAGGATCCCATCAAAAAAGAGAGCTATAGACCAATATCCTTGATGAACACAGATGCGAAAATTCTCACCAAAATACTAGCCAATAGGATTCAACAATACATTAAAAGGATTATTCACCACGACCAAGTGGGATTTATCCCAGGGCTGCAAGGCTGGTTCAACATCCGCAAATCAGTCAATGTGATACAACACATCAATAAAAGAAAGAACAAGAACCATATGATACTCTCAACAGATGCTGAAAAAGCATTTGACAAAGTACAGCATCCCTTCCTGATCAAAACCCTTCAAAGTGTAGGGATAGAGGGCACATACCTCAATATCATCAAAGCCATCTATGAAAAACCCACTGCAAATATCATTCTCAATGGAGAAAAACTGAAAGCTTTTCCACTAAGGTCAGGAACACGGCAGGGATGTCCATTATCACCACTGCTATTCAACATAGTACTAGAAGTCCTAGCCTCAGCAATCAGACAACAAAAGGAAATTAAAGGCATCCAAATCGGCCAAGAAGTAGTCAAATTATCACTCTTCGCAGATGATATGATACTCTATGTGGAAAACCCAAAAGACTCCACTCCAAAACTGCTAGAACTTATACAGGAATTCAGTAAAGTGTCAGGATATAAGATCAATGCACAGAAATCAGTTGCATTTCTCTACACCAACAACAAGACAGAAGAAAGAGAAATTATGGGGTCAATCCCATTTACAATTGCACCCCAAACCATAAGATACCTAGGAATAAACCTAACCAAAGAGGCTAAGAATCTATACTCAAAAACTATAAAGTACTCATGAAAGAAATTGAGGAAGACACAAAGAAATGGAAAAATGTTCCATGCTCCTGGATTGGAAGAATAAATATTGTGAAAATGTCTATGCTACCTAAAGCAATCTACACATTTAATGCAATTCCTATCAAAGTACCATCCATGTTTTTCAAAGAAATGGAACAAATAATTTTAAAATTTATATGGAACCAGAAAAGACCTCGAATAGCCAAAGGGATATTGAAAAACAAAGCCAAAGTTGGTGGCATCACAATTCCGGACTTCAAGCTTTATTACAAAGCTGTCATCATCAAGACAGCATGGTACTGGCACAAAAACAGACACATAGACCAATGGAACAGAATAGAGAGCCCAGAAATAGACCCTCAACTCTATGGTCAACTAATCTTCAACAAAGCAGGAAAGAATGTCCAATGGAAAAAAGACAGCCTCTTCAATAAATGGTGTTGGGAAAATTGGACAGCCACCTGCAGAAAAATGAAATTGGACCATTTCCTTACACCACACACAAAAATAGATTCAAAATGGATTAAGGACCTCAATGTGAGAAAGGAAGCCATCAAAATCCTTGAGGAGAACACAGGCAGCAACCTCTTCGATCTCAGCCGCAGCAACATCTTCCTAGGAACATCGCCAAAGGCAAGGGAAGCAAGGGCAAAAATGAACTTTTCGGATTTCATCAAAATCAAAAGCTTTTGCACAGCAAAGGAAACAGTTAACAAAACCAAAAGACAACTGACAGAATGGGAGAAGATATTTGCAAACGACATATCAGATAAAGGACTAGTGTCCAAAATCTATAAAGAACTTAACAAACTCAACACCCAAAGAACAAATAATCCAATCAAGAAATGGGCAGAGGACATGAACAGACGTTTCTGCAAAGAAGACATCCAGATGGCCAACAGACACATGAAAAAGTGCTCCATATCACTCGGCATCAGGGAAATACAAATCAAAACCACAATGAGATATCACCTCACACCAGTCAGAATGGCTAAAATCAACAAGTCAGGAAATGACAGATGCTGGTGAGGATGCGGAGAAAGGGGAACCCTCCTACACTGTTGGTGGGAATGCAAGCTGGTGCAACCACTCTGGAAAACAGCATGGAGGTTCCTCAAAATGTTGAGAATAGAACTGCCCTATGACCCAGCAATTGCACTACTGGGAATTTACCCTAAAGATACAAACGTAGTGATCCAAAGGGGCACGTGCACCCGAATGTTTATAGCAGCAATGTCCACAATAGCCAAACTATGGAAAGAACCTAGATGTCCATCAACAGATGAATGGATCAAGAAGATGTGGTATATATACACAATGGAATACTATGCAGCCATCAAAAGAAACAAAATCTTGCCATTTGCGACAACATGGATGGAACTAGAGCGTATCATGCTTAGCGAAATAAGTCAAGCGGAGAAAGACAACTATCGTATGATCTCCCTGATATGAGGGAGTGGTGATGCAACATGGGGGCTTCAGTGGGTAGGAGAAGAATCCATGAAACAAGATGGGATAGGGAGGGAGACAAACCATAAGTGACTCTTAATCTCACGAAACAAACTGTGGGTTGCTGGGGGGAGGGGGGTTGGGAGAAGGGGGGTAGGGTTATGGACATTGGGGAGGGTATGTGCTTTTGGGTAAATTGGAAGGGGAGATGAACCATGAGAGACTATGGACTCTGAAAAACAGTCTGAGGGGTTTGAAGTGGCGGGGGGTGGGGTGGGAGGTTGGGGTACCAGGTGGTGGGTATTATAGAGGGCACAACTTGCATGGAGCACTGGGTGTGGTGAAAAAATAATGAATACTGTTTTTCTGAAAATAAATAAATTGGAAAAAAAATTTGGTGGAATTCACCAGTGAAATAGAAAGAAAAAAAAAAGAAAAAAGAAAAAAAGATGGCACAAAATTACAGACCTAGGATCTCAAAATATGTAAAAGACACTCTGTGTGACATGGTGCCTCACACACTCTTACCTCAGAATACCAGTTAGAGCCTCTATCATCCTACTGACAAACGTCAGCAAGTAATAAAAAATACATAATATATGATAATAAAATTAACAGCTTGATTTAAAACATATATGCTGTTCCTGGTACTCCACAGAGAATACAAACCTTTTTTCTTTTTCTTCAAATAAGACTTAGTTTGTCCTAGAAAATTGTAAATTGTGTTGTCTTCATGTAGCTAAAGCTACAATAAAAGGCAAATCCGTACCTTTAAATGCTTTCATTATCAACCAAGAAATGACAGACTTAAACAGAGAATTTTACTCAAAATACTAAGGATGAATAATGAATGAAAGGATGAAAAAAGATCAAAGTAGAAACAAATTAATCAAACAGATTAACAGTAGAATTGATAAACTAATCTAGCCCAGTCTTTGTATTCAAGGAATGTGGAGTGACATGCTCTATCCTTCTGAATAAGAAGATTATTAATATTTTAATTATGTTGATACAAGTCTGTATGCTTGCCAAACGTGCATTCAGTGGGAAAACATCTGAAAAGACATATAGCAAAATGCTAGCAGCATTTTTCTCCAATTGGTGCCATTCAAGGTAACATTAATTTTCTTCTTCATGTGTTTCTGTGGTTTCAAAACCTTCTGGGATGAATATATAATTTCATGATCAGAAAAAGTGAAGCTACTGTCTTGAGATACTAGATGATATTTCTTGGTGACATGTACATTTAACGTAATGCCAATCAAAATACAAAGAGACCGATGAAGGACGGAGGGGGTACTTTAAGAAGGTCACCCAGGAGATAGAGCTTTTTGCAACAGTGATGGTGGGAAACCGATTCCACAGACCCCAAAACTTAGTGTTAAGCTACAATTACCAATTTAAACTTCAATTAGGCAGCTGGCTAGTACCTTCTAATGGGACTGCTTCCATACTTCCAATAAGATTCTGTAAATTTAGAACACCAACAATGATTAAAACAAATCAACTCCTAACACCACCTACCACTCAGATCGCCACATGGCCCAATGCCAGGATCAAATTGCAACAGACTAATCTGAAGGCAGATGAAGCCATAGAGAAAAATCCCCTGTGAGCACATGGCACAGCTTGTCTCTTAAAACAGTGACAACCCTGTGCTAAGGTGGGAAGTGGCTTCAACCTCTCTCACCCGGGGAGCCCGAACATCACAGCCCCTGAGCCTAGATGGAACAGGAAACAGGAAGCCACCTGTCTGTACCTTCCTGGCACCACTGTGAGCCAGCAGAATATTAGAGTTACTGGCAATCTTCATCATGTAACCAAGTTCCAGACTGGTCAAAGGATTATTTTTATTTTATTTTGCATTTTTAAAGGATTATTTTAAAAACTGAAATCGTGATCATTTAATTTCACTGTGAATTGGGGAAGATCTTTCCCAGCAAGGGCGGCGAGGAGAAAAGAGGCAATGAACTCAGATGTGAATGACCCAGTGACTTGATACCAAGCCCTGGAAGGGGTTTAGGGAAATGAGCACTCTCACGGACCTGCTGGTAGGAACAGATCAGAATGGTATTTCTGGGGGGCAAACTGGCTGAATGTATTGAGTGTCTTTAAAATGGCCATATGCTGACACTGTAAGCCAGTGTTTAGGAATTTTTCCTAAGGAAATAATCAGATATTTTAAAAAGTCTTTACAATATCAAAAGATTAGAAAAGAATATAAATGTTCAACAAACAGGTGACCAGTAAATTACATATGAAATGTTTATAGAAGAGACTACTGTCTGGCCGAAAAATCATGTTTCAAAGAATAATGAGAAGGCGCCTGGGTGGCTCAGTGGGTTAAGCCGCTGCCTTCAGCTCAGGTCATGATCTCAGGGTCCTGGGATCGAGTCCCCCATCGGGATCTCTGCTCAGCAGGGAGCCTGCTTCCCTCTCTCTCTCTCTGCCTGCCTCTCCGACTACTTGTGATTTCTCTCTGTCAAATAAATAAATAAAATCTTTTAAAAAAAAAGAATAATGAGAATATGCTCAGAAAATATTGAATTAAAAAAAAGAGTACGGACAAGATAAGCCTAAAATTTTTTTTGAAGATTCACTTATTTATATTTGACAGAGAGAGAAAGAGAGTGGGTGTGAGCGTGTATGCGTGCGCTCACATGCGAGTGAGCAGGGCTGGGGGTGTAGGGGGTGAGGGATGGAAGAAAAAGGAGAGAGGATCCCCAGCAGACTCTCTGCTGAACAGGGAGCTTTATGTGGGGCTTGGTCCCATGACCCTGAGACCGTGACCTGAGCTGAAACAAAACTCCCAACCTACTGAGTCACCCAGGTACCCCTAAAACTTTTTTTTTAACTTGTAGGACACACACATACATAAATCTGGGAGGGGAAAAAACACCACAAGCCCCACCAAATTAGTGTTATATTATTACTTGGCAGGAAAATTAGGGATGAGTTTAATTCTCTATTACCAGCAGCCCAAAGCATGCTAACTGATAGGCCTGGGTTAACTCTCTCTTATTCTGAGCCAGTAAGACTCAGCTTATTTGCTGCCTCTTCCAAGAAGCCCTCCTGCACTACCTTCCTTTGTCCCCAATTATTCTAGGCACTCCTTCATGGCACTGGACTCTGAGCTATCCTGTGATACTCTTTTTCCCTGCGTCATACTCACTCATTTGGTTTACTCTATCCCTGCTACACTTGGAACTGGCCACAGTCAGAAATTGGAGTGTTTCATTTTTGTGCCCCCGATCTGTGCGGAACAGACCTTCAGGCTGGGCAGCGGATTCTCTGCGCTCTGTGAATCTGAAGTTCAAGGAGGGGAAGGACTAAGAAGGGTGAGCCAACACGGAGACAGAGGTACACCCCGCCTTACCTTGGCCAGCAGGCTCGAAACATGTTTGACTTCACTGTAGGCCTTCACTAACTCTTGCTTGAGCTCGGTGCAAGACAGCTCCAGCTGCTCCTTCTCGGCGCGAGCAACCCTCGACATCTCTTGAACCTCACGACCCTCGGCCGTGTGCCCCACAGGGCTGGTCTCCGTAGCCTTCTGCTTCTCGTTCTCCAAATGAGCCTTCAGCGACCCGTGTTCCATCCGCAGCCCTTCGAGTGTGGCTCTGCACTCCTCCAGACTGAGCCATTGCGCCGTTATTCCGCCGCTCCAGGTCCAGACACCCATTCAGTTTTCGTTTTCTTCCTTCAGGTGTTTAATCATGTCTAAAGCACCTTGGTTTTCCTCCTCGACCTTCCGCAAGCTGCAGGTCAGCTGCTGCTGGATGTTGAGCAGCTTTTCTCTTTCAAAGCGGCCCTGGTCCAGGATTTCCGCACACTTCTGCTCCAGCTCGAGGATCTTTCCCTCCTGCGCCGCGGGCTCCTCGTTCTTCACCCGCTCCTGCAAGAGGTTCAGGAGTTTCTCGTTTTCCTGACTAAGCTGCTCAGCTCTCTCCCGGTGCTGGTGGAAGGACGTTTCTAAGAGCGCCTTCTCATCCACGAGCTTCTCGTTTTCAGCGGTCAGCTCCTGTACCATCTGCTGCTGGTCGGACAGTTCCTGCAAAGTGGCCTGGAGCTCTTCAGCCGTGCTGTGATGCTTCTCCTCAATCTTCTGGATCTTTTCCGTGAGGGAGGCCAGGGACAGCTCGCTCGCGTTGTTAGGGGAACTGCCGCTGGTCGAACACCTGGAGCCCTTAAAGGGGTTGTTGGTGGAGGACAGGGGCTGGGAAGGGGTGTCTGCTGCAATGTGCTCAAAATCGGAGGCATCGGGGGACAGAGAAGCTTTGGTAAGGTCGCTGCTCAAAGAGCCCCATGTCCGTAATGCATTTCCATGTCTGCTGTTCGCGGACTCCTCGATGTCCCTGGACTACTGATGCCCCGTCGGGCTGCCTAAGCTTGACTCCTGAGTTAGGGACGTCAGGCAGCTGCTGTCCCCGGTGTGACTCACGCCCCCCTCTGAATTTGGGGAATGCTCCAGGTAAGTTAGTTTCTCCCTCAAGGCCCGGTTCTCCTCCTCGAGCTCTGCAAGTTCTTTCTGGAAACTCTTGTTTTTCTCCTCTAGAGTGCATATCAGGGGTTCTGAGTCACCCAGCAAGGAGGAGGTTCTGTCTGGGCTGGCATCTGAAGCCTCAGCTCCTTCGGTGCCTGGAGTCCTTTTTTCCTTTCATTTCTTCAGTTCGCTTCGAAGCCTGTTAATTTCACTGTCTTTCGCTTTGGCTTCAGCGAGAAGTTCCCGAACCTGGGACTCGAGCACAGCTTTCTCCCCGCCTTCAGGCTCTTGCTTGGGTCTCGTGGAAGTGGTCCTCAGGTGCTTAGTAGGGGTGGGCGTGCTGGAAGAAGTTGGACTGGACACCGGCTTCCTGGGGTTGGAGGGACCGCTTGGCACAGTTCTCTCTCTAGAGACAGTTGCTGAAAGTTCTCGAGGAGCTGGAATGCCTGTCCGTTTGGTTGTTGGCACGGCCCCTAAGGACAGAAGGAGTAGAAACCAATGAAGCAAGGCAAATACTTTTATACATGAAACCCAAGTGACTTTAAGTCTCGTGGGATATTGAAGAGGGTAGCTGTTGCCCTTTACTCATGCCCCCCACACCCCGGCTCTGGATAAGTATTTGGGTCTGGCTGTGTTTCTGTGCCTCCTCCCACAGCCCTATACTTTGGGGGAAGCTGGACTCCATGCCTGAGCTCCTTCTCATAACTACATGCCAGCACAGTTGCTGGTTCAAGGCAGGGTTTCTGGGTGAAACAGCAGGAGAGGGTTGAGTCATATAAAGTCTGGGAATGGCTGTCACCTGTTGTCACCACAAGAGGAAAAGAACGCAGAGTACACAAAGAAGGAAACCGAATTCTTAGTAGCACCGTGGAGTTACCCAATCTGTCAACCCTGGAGCTTAGCCTAGAGCCGGCTGTTCCAACGACACAAACCAATAAATACCCTTCATTCATGGCACCGTTAATTGGGTTTTCTGTAACTTGCAGCTTAATGCGTTTGAACCGTAACCTTAGCAACTGAACAGCTTCCCGACAAAATGCAAGTTCATCTTGAATTTTTTAAATTTTTTTTTAATTCACCAACATCTTGTGAATGAGCATGAACTGGACTGAGAAATCACAACACACAAATAATACCACGTTAAGACTAATCTAACCCAGTGACACGCTGCTTTAATTACTGGTGGCAAAGGTGAGCTTATTTGTATCCAGAGAAACAAGAGTACACAGAGAGGGGCCACCTTGCATGCCTCTGTGGTACAGTTTTCAATGTTAAAGGGATTTACATAGTGTGGAAGTGATACAGATCTTTAAGGGGAAATGTAAGGTACAAAACTGTTTTCTATATTGGTCCAAACTACATTACAATATTAAAATAAATTCTGGGGGTGAAAACCCAGACATCAATCTCTTATATGCCTCAGAAATGAAACCCACCTCAGAGGTTAGGGTGTAAATGAACATTTTGGACCTATTTTTACAAACTGGAAGACCCCTGATGAATGGAGGCTGACTGCTGTGACTTACCTAACTCTACACGTTGGGTTGAAGACCTCCAGTAACAAAGGACCCTAGAAGGAGTCACCAATTCCCAGGGCTCCAAAAAGGAGGAAGTGGCGGGGGTATGCCCGCACAGACTGGCAGCAGCCACAGTCTACAAGCATGGAGCAGAGCCCAGCATGGCACAGGAGCCCTAAGCCTGTGGTCAGGACGCGACTAAGGAGCATCTGTGGATCTGAGCATCCTGAAACGGGAGGTGATGATGTGAAGGCCAATGCCATTCACTGCTGCGTCTAACAGTCAAGTGCCCTTGAAAACTCTGAGATAAAGGCTAAGCTGGGGGCACCTGGGTGGCTCAGCTGGGTGGGCAGCGGACTTGATTCTGGCTCGGGTCATAATCTCAGGGTCCTGTGACCCAGCCCTGCAGGTTCTCAGGCTCTGCACTCAGCAGGGAGTCTGCTTCTCCCTCTGCCCCTCCCCCTGCTCCTGCTCTCTTTTAAATGCTCTCTCCTTTTAAAAGAAGGTTTTACTTATTTATTTAACAGAGAGAGAGCACAAGAAGAGGGATGGGAGAGGAAGAAACAGGCTCCCCAATGAGCAGGGAGACCTATGCAGCTTGATCCCAGGACCCCGGGATCATGACCTGGGCTGAAGGCAGACGCTTACTGACTGAGCCACCCAGGCACCCCATTAAATAAAATCTTTAAAAATAAAAAAGAAGGTAAGCTATCATACTAGTATACAGAAAAACTATGGTTTTTACAGTAACTTTTCAAACTAAGTTACTGGAGAGCTAAGACTACTATGATACACCCTTAGTACTTTTGGCTGTCTGACTTGCATCCTACTTAATGGAGAAAACACTCGGGGAACAAAAGATTTATTTAATTATTCTTGTAAAATGAAGATTGCAATCACTCAGCAATAAAATGTTTTAGTAACACTGGATTAGGTAATCCTGATGATGCCAAGGGCCCCTAAGGAAAACGGAAGATGGGAGTCCAGTTTTGGCCAAACTGTTGTCAGAACAGGCAGCCGGGGGGATCCAAACTGGTCGTCACAGAGCCACTGGCCGTTCCGTACACAGACACTGAAACTAAGGCTCCTTTTTGACCATTCGTCGGCCGGGCAGGCATCAAACTGAACAACAGATCAGCTCTATCATCATTTCCAGCCCCAGGGGACTCCACCCTCTGCTGCCAAATCTTAGTTCATTCTCCACATAGGTGTTACTACTTGCACCTTACCTAAACCACGAGGAATTTTTTAATGTCAAAATACATTTGTGAAAGACATCCAGCTGTGTGTTATGAAATACACAATCCAGTCGTATTTGTTACTACAACTGTTCTTTTTCTGTAATCCCTTCTGACACCTCATCAGCACCGAAGGAAGTCACTAGTGTGACTGTTCTCCTAAGTTGCTTTTTTTTTTTTTAAAGGTTCTTCCCAGCTTTGTACACATCATTTCCAAAACCGTAATTACCATAAGTTAAGTGTAGAGGGTGGCGAAAATTCACTGTGGGACCAGATTAAGGTTGGTGCGTGGTGGCTCACCACCCCATGCAGCGCAGGTGTCCAGGCGTCCTCGTCCTGGACAGAGCGGGCGAGTCTTATTGCTTAGAATGCAGTCAGTCAGAGGATCTACAACTCTGTCCACCTCAAGTACTGTGAGTAAAAACGTCTCACTGCTAGGGTGCCTGGGGGGCTCAGTTGGGCAATTGCTTTCCACTCAGGTCATGATCCCGGAGATCCAGATTCGAGTGCCGCATGAGGCTCCCAGCTCAGCAGGAGTTTGCTTCTCCCTCTGACCCTCCTCCACTCTTTCTCTCAAATAAATAAAATAATAATTTTAAAAAGCCTCATTGCTAAAGCATTACGTCCTAGAAGCCTGAAAAGGGGCACAGCTCCTGACACATACACCGTGGCAAGGGGGGCAGAGAGGTGGCCGGAAGCCTGGGGCTGATGGAACAGGGACCGCTTGGCTGGCACTCTTACTTCTTGGGTCTTTTCCCCATCCTCACACCAGACCGTCACTTATTCCTACTGAGGCTGGCTGTCAAACTACATGAATTTAAAATGAAAGCAAGCTCTACCTCATAATTGGGAAGACTAATGTGATTTTTTAAAAAGATTTTATTTATTTATTTGACAGAGACAGCAAGAAAGGGAACACAAGCAGGGGGAGTGGGAGAGGGAGAAGCAGGCTCTCCATAGAGCAGGGAGCCCAATGTGGGGCTCGATCCCAGGATGCTGGGATCATGACCTGAGTTGAAGGCAGATACTTAATGACTGAGCCACCCAGGTGCCCCTTATATGTTACATTCTAAAATGCCAAATGAAGGGCACCTGGGTGGCTCAGTCAGTTAAGCACCACCTTTGGCTAAGGTCATGATCTCAGGGTCCTGGGAACCAGCCCGGGATGGGGCTCCCTGCTCAACAGGGAGCTTTCTTCCTCTCCCTTTGCCCCTCTCCCTGATTGTGCTCTCTTGATCACTCTCTCTGAAATTAAAAAATAAAAAATCTTTAAAAGAAAAATATATTTAAACGTCCTCCCCCCTTTCTTTTTTGGTAACCACCCAAAACCTAAAACCCTAAAACCTGCTGTTTCTGGAAATGTTTCCATATTTTTGTTTTGTTTTTCCTTTTGGTATGGATCCAGTCGAAGTCCTTAAGAATGCTTCATCTAAATGTCTGAACTGTGCTCACAGGTCCTCCATTCCAGTCTCTCCCGGCTTGGAGATCTAATGGACTAATATGACTTAAACATCTTGCTTGCTATTCTGTTCCAGAATCTGTAAGCAATTCCCCCCTACCCCCACCTCACCCGCCGGATCATCAATGTCAAACGTCTTCCCTGGGCTTTCAGGATCAGGCATAATAGTGTCCAAATCAACATATCCAACCTTTTCATTTTAGGGCCCCCCCCAACATATCTATTTAACCCATTAAATGTCCCCAGTAGATCTATGGCTTATTGAAATAGCATTTCCTTTCCACTGGATCCTTCTGATGGGCATTTAAACATACTTAACTCTCCTCAATTATTAAAAAAAAGAATCTGGGGCACCTGACTGGCTTAGTCAGTAGAGCATGTGACTCTTGATCTTGTGGTTATGAGTTCAAGCCCCACATTGAGTGTAGAAATTGCTTAAAAATAAAAGCTTTTAAAAAAAGAAATCTGGAGTCCACATCGTCCTCCAGCTAATATCTAATCTTGTTTACTGGTTGTCTTCCGTTCTTCCCCTGTCATTCGCTCCTCTACCCACTGCCATTACTCAACCAAAACCCTATCTGCTGAGGCCATCGGCGACCTCCACGTGGGCCAACACAACAGACATCATCAGTCCTCTCAGCAGAGCTGGCACAACTCCCTCCTTTCTGAAGCACACCTCTGATGTCCCACTCTCCAGGTTTCTCTCTTAATCCAGGAGCAGTCCTCTGTCTCTTCCTTTGCTGGCTCCTCCTCCTCTCTCTGCTTCTATTTGTCAGAAGCTTCCGACTTATGTCCTGAGCCTTTTTTCTTCTTTTATTACAAATTATTTTCCTGGTGATACTACTCCATCTCATGATCTTTTTTAAAAAAAATTTTTTTTAATTTTATTTATTTATTTGACAGAGAGAGATCACAAGCAGGCAGAGAGAGAGAGGAGGAAGCAGGCTCCCTGCTGAGCAGAGAGCCTGACGCGGAACTCGATCCCAGGACCCTGAGATCAGGACCTGAGCCGAAGGCAGCGGCTCAACCCACTGAGCCACCCAGGCGCCCTCCATCTCATGATCTTAAAATACCACCTATATACTGATGACTCCCTAATTGGGTTCTTATATGAACCACTCATCTGAGCAACAGATCTGAATATCAAACTACCTATTCGATCAGCATAAGTGAATTATAACAAAAGTACCTCTAGTTTGGATAAAAGGCATAAGGGTAGATTAAGAAAGAGTGAACAGAATGTGTGAAAGACCTGGAGTGCAGAGAGCACTGGCAAGGAGGGGGCTGATAAGGAAGAAGGCTCATTTATAGAGGGAGCTCAAGGATGGCCTCACTGACAGAGCTGGAGTTTCAAGGGGATCTACACCCATTAAAACAAGGCCAGAATGCTTGGAAGAAAGAAGAAGACGGCACAAGAAAAAGCTCTCAAAAATTTTAAATACGTTCTTTTTTTAATTAAAAAATTCAATAGAAAGGATGGAATGCAAAATCAAGGAACTCTCCCAATATGTGGAAAAAAATGATAACAAGATGGAAATAGAAAAGATTAAACACTCAGGGCCAATCCAAAAGATCACACAGTCAAGTAACAGAAGATCCAGAAATAGGAGTGCATGGGAGGCTCAGTCAGCTAAGCATCTGACTCTTGATTTTGGCTCAGGTCATGATCTCATCAGGATTGTGAGATTGAGCCCCGAGTCCACTGAGCTCAGCTCAGAGTCTGCTTGAAATTCTGTCTCTGTCCCTCCCTATGTGTGCACACATGCTCTATAAATAAATAAATAAATAAATAAATAAATAAAATCTTAAAAAAAGAGATCGAGAGAGAGAGAGAGAGACCCAGAAATCAGAAATATAGACCCATGGAAACAGAGTGGAGGAAATTCCCAAAGGACTGATGTGAAAGAATTCCCCAAGGATGAAGAATATTGAGTCTCCAGAACTTGTGTCACACGAAGTGAATGAAAAAGACCCACATGATGGTAAAATACGCTGTCTATAAATTTTCAGAACAACAAGAACACCTACAAGTCTGGGGAAGGGGTGTGAGCTTGAGACTGGCCATATTGTAGCAATACTGAACTCTTGGAGGCAAAAAGCAAATGCCTTCAAAGTTCTGAGGGAACTCAGAAACTAAACTCAGAAACGGTAACACCCTTTTTCTAAGTAAGTCATTTGAAAACAAAGGAGTAAACCAGAGAGACAGAGAGAGAAGGTGAATTATCCAGGGAGAGCAGAGGTTCTAAGAGAGCAGACCAGTCAAGGTGAGTCTCAAGATGGTACCCACGGACCAAGTCGGGAGAATAAATCCAAGCTGGGTCAAGAGGATAAAGTGCAACTGAGGGAAGTTTCTTGGAAAGAACATCTAACTGATGAAGAATATGAAAAAGAATGAGGATGTAATAAAAAAAAAACAGTGAGAAAACCAGAAACTTCATAAAAACAAGAAGTTGCATGAGAAAGGTCACAAAATTTTAACAGATGACTTTCCTCTGCAGGGAATATATATATAGTCACAATTACATCAGTACTATTTCAATTGATCTATACACAATCTGCAAGATGATTTTATAGAACATTGGAACATTATCCCAGCTAGCAAAAGTGTTAAAGTAGAGGGCACCTGGTGGGTTCAGTTGGTACAGCATGTGACTCTTGCTCTTAGGGTTGTGAGTTCGAGCCCCACACTGGATGTAGAGATTACTTTAAAAAAAAATTAAAAAGCTTTAAGAAAAAGTGAAAGTACAAATGAAAGACATGGGGAGGTAGACCACAGGTGGAAAAAGCTGGTAGAAATTGTAGTGACAATAATATCCAACCTCATCCTGCATATGGAGAGTTTCAAAGATACTATATACAACCGACAAAGCAAGAAATAAACATGGAAAATGTTACTGAAATAAAGGATGTAGGCAAGAAAGGAACTTAAAGAAGTCACATTAAGACTGTGAGGAGGTGAAGTTATGAGTTAAATCCTCATCTGTTAGAGGAGGAGTCAACAAAATGTCTATATCTGAAAAACTAGGGGCACCTCAGTGGCTCAGCTGGTTGAGTGACTGCCTTTGGCTCAGGTCATGATCCTGGAGTTCCAGGATCGAGCCCCACATCCAGCTCCCTGCTCAGCAGGGTGTCTGCTTCTCCCTCTGCCCTTCCCCCTCTCATGTTCTCATACTCTCTCAAACAAATAAGATCTTAAAAAAAAATGAAAAGCCAAAAACTAGCTATGTTAGGAGAATGAGAAGACAAATCACAGGCTGAGAGAAAATACTTGCAAAATATATATCTGATAAAGGGCTGTTATCCAAAACAGACAAAGAACTCAAGAATAAAAAAACAAACAACTCGAATTAAAAATGGGTAAAAGAGGGGCTCCTGGGTGGCTCAGTGGCTTAAGCCTCTGCCTTTGGCTCAGGTCATGATCCCAGGGTCCTGGGATCGAGCCCCACATCAGGCTCTCTGCTCAGCAAGGAACCTGCTTCCTCCTCTTTCCCTGCCTGCCTCTCTGACAACTTGTAATCTCTGTCTATCAAATAAATAATTTTTTTAAATGGGCAGAATACCTGAACAGACACCTCACCAAAGAAGACAAACAGATGGCAAATAAGCATATGAAAAGACATCCCACACCACCTGTCATTAGGGAAGAACAATTTAAAACAACGATGAGAGACCACAACACGCCGAAGAGAATGGCTAAAATCCAAAACGCCAACAACCCCTCCTGCTGCCGAGAAGGAAGTGGAGCAATAGGAATGCTCCTTCATTGCTGGTGGAAATGCAGAATGGTATGGCCACTGGGGAAGACGGTTTGGCAGTTCCTTACAAAACTAAACATACTCTTTGCCATGATTCAGCAATCGCATACCCTGGTATTTACCCAAATGGGTTGAAAACTCACATCTACGCACAAACCAGCACACAGCTGTTCACAGCAGTGCTATTCATAATCGCCAAAACGTGGAAGCCACCAAGATGTCCTTCAGGAGGTGAATGGAGGAACCGTGATACATCCAGGCAATGGAGTATTATTCAGTGCAAAAAAGAAATGTGCTACGAAGCTCCAAAAATAGGGAGGATCCTTAAACACAGACTAAGAAAAAGCAGCCAATCTGAAAAGGCTCCGTACTGTATGATTTCAACTATCTGATACTCTGGAAAAGGCAAAATTATGAAGACAGCAGAAAGATCAGTGGTTGCCATGGGGTCGGGGGAAGGGAGAACGAATAGGGGTGCACAGAGGACTCTTAGGGCCATGAGTCTATTCTGTATGGTATTATCATACTGGATACATTTGCCCAGACCCACAGAATGTAAACCACAGACTCTGGGTAACTGTGATGCGTCAACATAAGTGCATCAGCTCTAACAATTGTACCACTGCGGTGAGGGACACTGATGGCGAGGGAGGCTGTCCACACTTGTGTTGGGAGGGCGGGGGTTGTATGGGCATTCTGTGCTCGCCCAATTTTGCTGTGCCCAAACCTGCTCTAAAAGTCTATTTAAAAAAAAAAAAAATGCAGCGTACACAAGTATAAGCGGTTAACTTTGAGAAGTGGGAAGGTGTAGGGCAACAGCAGTTTTGCTTTTCACGAGAAGAGGCCCTGTACCATTCCATTTTCTAACCTGTGCATGCACTACCTTGGATGGTAAGCATGGAGAAAAAGAAATGGGAATGTTTGCAAATACGGTGCGGAAGTAGGTAATCAGCAGTCCGTTGGTTTTATGGGCAGCACTGTTCCTTTGGACTTAGAACAAGGGAGATAACGGCAAAAAGTCTAAGGCCACACAGCCAGAAGGAACTAAGCTTTGGTATCAAATCGCCGGCCCCACCTCACTGGTGACTGCAACATCATTTTTTCTGAGCTAGACCAACCCTGCGGGGAGTTTCAGTGGAGTATCTTCTAGAGATTCATGTATTTCATATTAAACCTCACAGAAACTCCTCTGCAAACCAAACAGCAGGGAAAACGCACAAAAGAATCCTACAGAGGCTAATGAACCATATTACTTGCTTATTTTGCTGCCTTCGAGAAAAGCAAAGGGCAGGGTCACCATTTAGAGATGGTTTTTGAAACACCATAAAAGTTTTTTGTCTTGTCTTCATTTTGCACGCCCCCCCTTTTTTTTTTCTCAGAATGCCAAGTTAATTTTACTCGCACTCCACTTGCTCAGTGGCTTGGGTGAGAGTTTAAAACACTTGTAAATTTGTGTCCTTCTCTTTCCCACAGAGCCACACTGTTCCACGGCCACCATGAACAGTGCTCCAGACGGGAGAGGGTCTCTGAACAAAAGCCCCCTAACACTGTGTGGGGGCTCTGGCCCGGGGAGGATACAGTGACCACTCTGTACTGAGCTCAAGGCAAGATAAGGCAAGAGACAAAGCGGTAGTGTTAACGAGGAGAGATGACAGCACGGGCTGAACGGCTCCTTGTGGGCGGCCCACATGGCCGGGTGCTGGCATCTCCAGGAGAAGCCAAAATGCAAAACGGTTCTGGAAGGGCAGCTCCCAACATGCCATTTGAAAAGCACAGAGCAGGTGGGGACGTCTCCTGTCCGCTGACACTGAAGTGGCCGGGGCAACGGCTGGTCTCACAATTCACTCTGTGTGCTAGGTTAGCTCCTGGCCCACTGTGTGCGCCAAAGGAAATCTTCACAACACCGTTGCACAGGAGATGCCCCCCGGGGTCCCTAGGCAGCAAACAGAGAGGAGGAGGAGGAGCTGAGAGCGGTGGGACTTGTGTGAATTAGAAGATCTGCCTCTCCATGTGCAGCCTTCCTCTCCGTAGAGATGACAAAAGATCCACTTCCCAAGTTGTGAGCGTTTCTGGGGAGGAGGGAGGTATGCGGAGACCAAGGCGGGGCTGGAACGCATGACCCTGAGATCAAGACCTGAGCTGGGCTCAAGAGTTGGACGCTTGACCGAAAGAGCTGCCCACGCGCTCCTATGAGTCTTGATGTAACCAAGAATGACCCGCTCTGGATCACAGTTTAGCTCTGACTCCCTAAAATTACAACTTGGCTGAGTGGTAGCCCCATGTCATTGCAATCAGCGAGAAACTTCCAAATGCCACCATTAAAAGATACCAAATTCACCTGAATTTGCAATGACAGAAATCAGAGAATTAGGTGGACAGGGCATGCCAAATAGGTTTATCTGGATTACCATCACTTTTTCCTGTACTTTTTCTTAAACCATGCATAGGTCAAAACATAGAACTTTAAGGAATTGACCACATTCGTCACACTGGGAGTTCACAAGGCGGGAAATGATACTACCACTTAACGTGTGTAGTGCTTTGGTTTTCAAAGCATCTTCATACACATTAATTTGAGGCTCCCAAAAATCACTTGGCAAAGTATTGTTATCTTCATTTTATGCATAAGGAAACAGAGTCTAGAGGCTTCACAACTTGCCCATGGGTCTCACAATAAGTATGTCTTCCCATACCTAATGAATCACAAAATGTGTTATTTCAGAACTGTTAGAAACAGAGGAATCATGTAACCTAATCTTTCATACCAAGTAGTAGTGACAACGTCTGATCTCGGCTGCTATTTCCCAGTCTCATGTGCCAGTCACCGACGAAGATTTTCAGGGAAAGAGAAGCCGGCATTAGACAGGCCTTCCACCATGGGAAGCGGAAAGATTTGGACAATCCTTCTTTATATGTGGCTGAATTCGATCTTCGTGAATATGGCACATGTTGGTGCCAGTTCTGGGACAATCTGGAACCACGAAGAACAAAACGACTGCTTCTTCCACATGACATCTGAATATGTGACGGCAGCTTTGTTTCTCCTTGGTTTTCTACTCTGTAAGCAGAGCATTCCTAGTCCTTCCTGCCAAGCCTCAGGGGAGCCGGGGGTCACTCATCGGGTGGACTGCCCCGGGAGTCTCTGATTTAGCAATGTCCCTCTGAAACATTACCCAGAATCTCAAAAATGCTGCAGATGTGGTCACCACGAGCAAGGAATCTCCTGGTCACAAGAGAACCCCCAACTCAAGCTTGTAACAATCATAGGAAATGTTTTTGGCTCACGTAACTGGAATGCTGGGAGCAAGTCTGGCTTGGGGTCCAGCAATGAAGAATGTGCTCATGGCTCTCCCTCCCCTGCCCCTGCGTTCCTCAACAGGCTGCCTTCATCAGTGAGCTGCCTTGCCTCATGCCAGGGGGAGGTCTGGACGGTTCCAGGCCTCACATCCGCACGCCACCACATCCAGGGAAGAGGAAAAATGCTGCACCACCCCCGCGTGGGATATTAGATGACAACTGAAAATTACATATACTGTTGAGCAAGTTACCATTGTTTCAGGACAAAGTTTCCCCTACAACTTCATGGCTAGAAAGAACCATCTTATTTTGCAGTTCAGGATTTTGGAAAAGGCTTGGCCAGGCAGTTATAACTTAGGTCGATGCTGCCTGGTGATTGCCGTCCCCGTGCTGGCTGGGGGCTCAGTCACTTCAAGACTGGCTGGGCCGGACAGGCCAGCTGGCTCAGTCACATGGCGGAAAGGACAACCAGGGCCATCATATGGGAGTGGAAGTGGACCACCGGAGTGTGTGGGGGGGAGAGTATTCCAGTAGGGTGGTCTTGGGGTGGCTGAGCCCAGTACAGATGGCTCGGGGCTCCAGGGCTATGTCTGCACACAAGGGTGGGGGTCACTGCAGGGCCTCTTACAAGCCAGGCTTGGCGGTCACATGGGGTCACTTCTGTCCTTTTCCGGTGGCTGAAGCAATCCTAGGCCTGCCCGGATTGAAGGCTCACATTCTTGACAGAGTCGGTGGCAAAGTCACCATGTGGAAGAGCGCACGGGATGGGAGGCAGTTTCCATCTCTGGAAACTACAATTCAATTCATCACGCCCCCCCCTAGGCTGATGACACAGTTTTCTCTCATAAACCCGTTAACTGTATGCCTCTGTTTCTCATCCTAGCGTTCTTCTCGTTAAAATGTCAAGACAGGGAAGCCAAAGGTAATTCCGCTGACGATTTGCCGGTTCCAAAGAGACACTGAAGACAGGGTAAAGTTCATGCTGGTAAATACGAGATGCTCAGTGTTTGGACACTTTATGGGCCAAGCTGGTGCCACTTCTTCGGAACAGGGAGAAGAAGTAAAGGCACGTGGCTCAGTGGGTTAGGCGTCCAACTCTTGATTCTGGCTCAAGTCATGATCTTAGGGTCACGAGATCGAGCCCTGCATTGAGTGTGGAGCCTGCCTAAGATTCTTTCTCTCTCCCAGTCTGCCCACCTCCCACCCCTGATCTGCCCCCTCCAAATAAATAAATAAACTGCTTCACCATGTTCTTCAAAATCAAGCTCTAAAAGCGATAAAAATATGTTTGGCGTTTTACCACCCAAAGCCTAAAGTGAACCTTCCCTTTTCCTTGACTTATGTCATAAATATTTGTAATTGAAAGAAAGAAAAATGGCCCTCCCCTATGTACAACCTACTCTGCAGTGGATACCTTACACGTATGAGCCCATTTAAGGCCTTTGTAGCAGGTGCTGACTTTATGGGTATATTAGGTCACAGGAAACCGAGGCAAAGGTGGGTGCAGATACCCTGCCCAAGGTTACGAGTCTTGAGCTGGAATTCAAACCCGCGAAACGTGGTCTCCAAAGTTCATACTCTTAGTCAACAAACTCGTCCCTCTGCAAGTAGAAATGATAATGCTCTTTCTAAAACTGATGTAATCAAGATCCCCCACTTTCCTGAGATGCGCACAGGAAGAGATATGGAAAGAATGTGTTCTTCTGTGTCGACACAGAGGGGCTTATCAGTCTTTAGTCTGGGATTGTAACACACGCATATATGACAGAGAGCTGTAAACTTTTTTTTTTTTGAGAGCTGTAAACTTGCCTTTGTGACTTCTACTTTAGCACTAGAATATACAGCATACTCCTCCTCGCATTGAATTATCATACCATTGTCAACTGACCTATGCCACCACCATACCCGACAGTTTACAGGCGTACCTCATAGATTCAGGATTTTCTGCAATATTTCCCCCAGATTTTTACCTATGTGCAAGCAGAGGCTGCATATACCTCAGTATTGCTTCTCTTTTCCTTTCTCAATAATAGGACTTTTGCGAGGGGCACGTGGTTTCAGAATAAGGACATTCTCCAGCCTCTTCTGCAGCTGGGGGCGGCTGGGTGACCAAGTTCTGGCCCACTGGATACAGTAGCTTCTGGAAGCTCTCCTTACCAGTCAGTGCTCACTCCTTTCCTCCACTCTGCTGCCTGATATGCACATGTCACACGTGGGACCCTGAGGTCAGGATCTCACCTGGTGGAGCCAGATGTCAGGAAGAATCAAGGCTCAGCACCTTCGAGCCCCAGGTTTCTCAGGTAAAGGTCTGGGTACGTGGTCTAGGCCACGTACCCAGACCTTTACCTGGGAAACAAAATCAGGTTTTCGTTAATAGAATACGAACTTCTTGACCAACTTGAGTAAGCTTTTATTGCTACAGAGAGTCAAATCCCTACTTCAATTTACATATTATTCATATCTATTTAACACGTAATGTGTATAACCCGTTATATGTAAAACATTTTAAAAAATTTAATAAATTGGGTATTTCTTAAATATGTTACTATAATTACTTATAATACCTTACTGCCTTATAGAACATATATTAATTTATTAAACTTCAATTTATATGTACATATTTAAACCACATTTTATAAAACATACGCATTTAGAAACATGGATCCCGTGCTCATACCTCAAGAACATTTTTCAATTAGCAATAATCGCGCCTCGGATAAACCTCATTGGCTACGATACTGCCACTGCGCAAAGCTCAAGAACATTTTTATCCACGTTCATCCCATGCATGGTCTCAGTGCTGCCCTTGTTATTACGAAGGCCACTTTAAAGCCTTCTCTCCCAGGTTACCAGAGAGCCATCTAAGTAATCTGTTTTGAGATTTGGCGTTTTTTTGAATCCAAGACTGCAATCATAAGATCACTGAAAATTTCGTACCAAGTCTCAAATACATATTTACATGGTATTATGTCAATTTCTTTAAAAAAAAAATTCCTGTGAGTGTATATTGGTGACCTACAACAGAAGCGCTTACTCTGTCATATAATATCTTTCAAAGCCTTGATTTAACGATACGGAACACTTGCAACTGTGAGATTATACTCCACAGAATACACAGCAAATTTGTTTTAAATATGCCTCCCTTTTTCTAAACCAGCTCTGTCAGACGGCCTCTGTAAGGCTCTAAAATGAAAACTGAGGTTATTTTAGGCTGATTCCCCCGAATCTTACTTTGTTATTCAGAATCAAGTAATTAAGAACATGTCACTTGGTTAAAAATGACACTCTGTGAGTCCTGAATGTAAGGAGCTTCCTTTTTTCCCCCTAAGAAATAATTCTGGGAGAAATTAGTATCATATCCAGGCATATTAATTTGAGATACATTAATAATTTTATAATATTAAGTCTGCCCCTTCTGGAATGGAGTATAGCTTCTCCATTATTTTAAGTCTTATTTTAAGAACCTCAAGGAGATTTAACACCTTTTACCTTATGTCCTATAATATTCTAGTTAAAATTATTCCTAGATATTTTACGTTACCTCTGCACTGGATTTTTTTTTTCAATTTCTACCATTAACTAGTTATTTCTAGTACAGGAAAAAGCTATTATTTTTTCCACATTTATCTTATATATAAAACATTTTTAAAAATGTTACTTACAAGTTACTTACAAGTGACTTACAGTCACTTACAAATTCCCTTATTCGTCGGTCTAACTTTTCTTTTCAATATTTAAGCCAAAGATGTTTTTGCCTTACTGCATTGATACCAAAGCAATGTAAAATAATAATAATACTTCAAGTTTTATACTTTTTCCAGGACTAATTTTGTGAATTTATATTTTGAGGGAAATGCACCGTTTTTGTATATATTGTTATACACTGAATTCCTCATTTCCTTCGTATCTGTAACAATAGATCCTCACTTATTTTTAATATTTTTCCTCTTTTCTTTAATCAGAGATCACGTCCATTATTTGTCTTTTCAAAAAACTAGTGTTTGGTTTGACTTCTCTTCTTTACAGTTTTATGTCTTCTACCTCATGCCTTTCAGCTTTTAACATGATTATTTCTCTCTTTTTTCTTTTGCTTTTCTCCTAGTTTCACAGGTTGACTATTTCACACAGACGTTTTCAGTCCTTTTTCTCTTATGGTAATAAAAGCGTCCGTGATCATACATTTTGTGGTTACAAAACCTCACTCCCTCTGTGTATTTCTAGATTATTCATAATTTGTTTTGACCTTCTCTTGGTGCCGAAATTATTTAAACACCATGTCTCTGAATTCCAAAGTAGTTTTTTAAAAAATAATTATCTTTTTATCATTTATTTTGTTGGATTATGATGACAGATTATTGCATTTAAAATAGGAATTCTGTGACAAAGTACATGACCAAGTCCTGCAAACAATCCTAGACCTAAAGAATGTATATTCCCTGTTCCATAAATGTGTCGAATCTTTTATTTATAACTTCTATGTTTTTGCTTCTTTTATTTGTTTGTTTCAGAGGGTGAAAACAGGCAGCCTGCAAGCTACAGATATGTTTTATTTGGCTGGCAAAGTCCTTTAAATGTATGAATCTCAATGCCTTTAGGCAAGGCATGCATTCTCTAGTTCACTGTGCAATTCCCATCATCTCTGCTGTCTTACACCCAATAATTCACATATTCGTGCTACGCACGTGGTCCCCGTGGGCATCCGAGTTAGCAGTCTAGCTTCCCTGGGCTGTCAAATTAGAAAGACCACATAATTAACATCTTCTGGTACAGTATGGATTTTTTAAAGAAAAAACAATGCATCTTTTATTTCCAGTTTTTGTTCTATATATTTTGTTGCTTAAAGATTAAAGATGGTCACATATATTTGGTTTTTATCGGTATGTAATATCCCTCTTTTTCATGTTCAGTGTTCCTGTTCTTACTTTCTTCTCTGTGAGGCACTGATATATGTCTCCTATTTGTTCTTTAATTGGTGAATTTAGCTTAAGAATATTTATCGTGGGGCTTTTCTTTGGCTTTCTTGTTTCTGCTTCTTGTTTCTTATTTTGCTTCCTGTTCATTAACTCTTCTTTCGTTCTCTTCTCCCCCCATCACTTTTGCTGATCTGATACTGCTTCACTTTATTCCTTTCTGACCGGCTTACCAGGCATTACCATCCTCAATCCCCCTTATTTGGGGAATACTATGCATTTCTTTTCTGTTTGTGGTTACTGGCCATTCTTAATAGTCCTAACCAAGCCTTCATCACAAGTAAACCACCATGGCCCCCTTACTTCCTCACCAACAAAGGTGAGATTAATTTTAGAGTGATTTGATCTATGAAGGCCTTGAATGCCCCCACTGCAATTGTGGGTTTTGCTGAGCTACTCTAGAATTTTCAGTTCTGTGCCCTTGTCTAGATTTTCCCTGAAAGTATGATCTTTTTTTTTCCCCCCAAGAATCCCGCTTTACAGTTACATTATGAATTTTCGGCTGCGTTGGCCTCCTCAATTTATATCCCCAATGTCTCAGGCTGCACAATTCACTGCTCGTCACAGTGTCTTATATGCTTGATCTTCCTCTGGCTTAAGGTTTCTGCTGATCCAATTACCAGTATCTAATTGGTCATTTGAATAGTTGCTCACGTAGAGTATAATAAATCCTTCACGTCTAAAAATATCCTTTTTTATTCTGATTCATTAAGGGATATCTTGGCAGGAGAATTTGTAACTGGCATTCTTTCTGACGATCTAGCTTTCCTACCTTTCTTCCCTACTTTATTTCTCTTTTGAAGGCAGGTCCTCCTCCCACTGAATTAGCTGAAAATATCAGCTGTTTGCTTTTGCAGCCCCCCTTTACAAGCTTAGATGCCCCCTTGACCCTGCCAGAAATTCCACCTGCCCCAAGTGGAACTTGACTCCGGAACCAGTGCTACAAAGCAAGGACCAGGATGCTTACCTGGTCGCCGGCAGCTTCGGCGGCTGCTTCAAGACCAGGATCCCTGCCGGTAGGTCGGGTGCAGCCTGCACTGTCTTGGCCCACGCACAGAGCAGCAGCCTCCAGCCTCAGCCGATGCTTTGTGAGAGTTTCGGCACTGTTCCGGGCTGCTCTATCTCCAACGTCTCACTCTCCAGCCCTCGGACAATTCCACAGCAACTCAATATCCATTAAAACTGGTTTTTCTTCCTACATCAACCCAGATCAGCTCCTGCGGCCCCGTGAGTAAGAACCCAGGCTGATATGGCTGCGTTTAGAAGATTCCAGATCCTTCTGGTCAACAGTCCCGACCAACTGTCCTAGCTGTTGGTGCGTGAGCATTTCAACGCCATCCTGATTCCCCTCAAAACTGACCCATCTTCCTGTCTAGAAGTTGGCAGAATTTTTATCTTTATTGCTGCAGTGGAGCCATTAAATTATGTCTTTTTCCAGACTACTGTGAGTCCTTTAATCTGAAGCCTAAAATCTCCTTCAGCTTAGGTTTTCTCCTTTTATTTTTTACGTCTTCTCCATCCGTTCCTTTCCTCCCTTCCTACACTGGTCTCTCAAACATGTTACCAATTTCATGATACCAGTATCTTTGTGTCTGACAAGATATCCTTCCAAAAAAACTAATTCAGTTCTCAGTAGGGGCTGTTATCATTTGTGTTTGTTTCATCTGATCAAAGTTTCGAATCAGGAACAATAACTCTTTGAGTTACTACTTTTTTTCTGGTGGATGCTTTCTTCTGTCTCTTTGATTTAGCTCTGCTCATTCTCAATGTTCAGCCTGAGCGCTGTACCTCAAGTTATTAAATCCCCCTCCAAGGGGATCACACCTTTTCATTGCTAAAGCTGGGTTTGGCCTTCGGCACCGAGACGTGTCAGTGTTTCTTGGACAACGGCAAATCCCCACATGGAGGGCATGGAGGTTTTCATTCGCGAGCCCAGCAGTGCATGGACTGGTACACTGGGGCCTCCTTGGCCTGGCTGTGGGGAACGTTCCTCTCTGATCTCACGTTTCTGAGACTTCATGCAGGAGAAGCACTCCCTGCCGACTTCTAGCTCCTCAGATGCATAGGACCTGGGGCCCCTTCAAGGGCTGAATGTGGGAAGGGGAAGGGGAGCTGTTAACACCCGCACACTGTGGCTTTCACTTTACTGAAAATCATTTCTGTTGTAAGCAGTGGCCAAAAGACGGGACCAGGCCTGTACTACACTAGCCATATACCCAGACTTCTGACCTAAGGCACGCGAGAGATGGGAAGGACAGGAGATTGTGGACTCTGCTCTCTTCTCTCGGCACCCTTTCCACAGTCTACTTCTCAGGCTTCAAACAGCCATTCCAAGTGAGCAATTCCTAAATATTAATCTCTAGCTCTAAGATTTCCAACCATCTGTGTACTCTCTCCATCACGATGCCCTGGCATGAATGTAGTTCAGACTGTTCGCATCTGACAAATCTTTCCTAAATTCTCGAAGGGGCCAAGCCCAGTGATAGAGGTATAAATGTAGGAAAGTATGTGACAGCTATGTCGGGAGATGGTTGCGATACAGCAGGGCAAAGAGAGTAGAAAGAGAAAATGTGAAACCTGGGGAGCAAAGAAGGGCAGTGGCCCCGCCCATAGGGTCAGGGAAGGTGGCCAAGGAAGGGATCACAGCCACGCTGTGTCTTGAGGGTAGACCGGGAAGAGCAGTGAGGACAGGTCACTTTGACAGAACTAACGGACTTGTGGACAAGACAGTGGAGCAGACAGATGAAGCCACAAACCAACAGACAACATGTAATCAAACTAAAGAGCACACCAGTGTTGCTAAAATTAGGGAGGGCTAATCTCATTCTATAATCTTTAAAAGCGTCACCCTGAGAGAGAACAGTTTAGAGGATAAAACTCCAGAAAGATCAAGGGCAGGGCCACAGAGTAAAAGCAAAGGAGCACTGTAAAAAAACGATCTTATTGCTTTCCACGCCTCCTATGAGAACAGAAGCATCCTGGGGGAAGAAGGATGGATATTTAGTTGAAGGGAAAAATACAGACCATCTCTACTGACCAGCAACCATTTTGCCCTGCTACGAATCAGCAGCAGTTTAACAGAAGGTAACAGAACCATTTAGATGTTCCTTTGGGCTACAACTTAAAATTTCTAAGAGTGAATTCTTTAGGCTGCCTCTGTAATTCTCTTCCTGAGCCTCCTGGTCTCAGTGTCTCTCAGGGTCTCTCTCAGTGTGTCTGTATGTCTGTCTCTCTGGCTCACTCAGTGATTTTCCCAGTCATCTGGTCTTAATACATTGTCTTTAGTTCATTCTTCTTTTTTTAAAATTTTATTTTTAAGACTTTTTATTTATTTATTTATGAGAGAGAGAGAGAGAGAGAGAGCGCGCACAAGCAGGGGGAATGGCAGAGGGAGAGGGAGAAGCAGATCCCAGGACCCTGAGATCATGACCTTAGACGAAGGCAGACTCTTTTTTTTAAAAATATTATTTATTTATTTATTTGACACAGAGAGAGAGATCACAAATTGGCAGAGAGGCAGGCAGAGAGAGAGAGAGGAGGAAGCAGGCTCCCTGCTGAGCAGGGAGCCCGATGTGGGACTCGATCCCAGGACCCTAAGATCATGACCTGAGCCGAAGGCAGCGGCTTAACCCACTGAGCCACCCAGGCGCCCCACAGCAAGCAACTCTTGATCTCAGGGTCGTGAGTTCAAGCTCCATGTTGGGCATGGAGCCTACTTAAAAAAATAAAAGATAAATTTATAAGAGAATATATAGGATAATGAATGAAGACACCACATTCTGAGAAAGAAAGGCTCAGTACTAAAATCTCTGTGGATTTTCCCCTAAAGTAATGCAATTTCACCCAATTTCACATAAGATGTTTTCTGAAACAAGGTAAAGTGATCCAAATACTCATATAAAAAATAAACAAGAGAAATCTACAATGAAGAGAACTCGATTCACCAGACACTAAAAGATTCCATGGCCACAAAAACTGAAATCATGTAATCAATGAAGCAGAATGCAGAGACAGCAAATATATCCAAAAATATGTAAATATCGAAACAGATAAAAGACAGTGAATTCAAATCAACGAGGAAAAGAAATGTCACTCAGTAAATGCTATTGAAATAACTGCCAAATGTTTTAAATACACTTTAAGTCATAGACCAAAGAACATTATAAATGGATTAAATACAAAAATATCAAAAAATGGAATGTGAAACCAAAAACATTTGACCTTTGGGTGGGAGAAATCTTTCTAAGCCTAGAAATAACATAAGAAATCCAATGGAAAAAATAAATCTCCATTATTACAGTTTTAGGCTTGTATATTTCCAAAACAAACAGACAAAGCAAAACATAATAATCAACATGCTACCAGAAAACCCTGCTGAAATGATCTGCAATGATAAAACAGAAATGGGTTCACAGTGTTAACATACCACAGAATAAATGAGAGTAACTTAAAAACCCAACTGGAACACTGAGAAAAGTTAGAAATAGATAAATCCCAGGAAAAAATGACCAATATATACACAAAATTCAGTAGACATGCAAATTAAAACAATGAAGTCCTTTTTTTGCCTAATAAGTTAGGGAGAATTACTAAGGGTCATGATAATGCTGGTGAGGCTGTCATGAGACCAACACTTTCCTCACAGCTGTACGTATTATATAACACTTGTAGAAAGAACACAGAAGTATGTATCATGAGGTTTATAAACGATCTTATATTCTGGCCAAGTAAACATCTACTTACGAATTTAGTCTAAGGATAGAGTCAGAAAATTAAACACAGATTATTTATAGGAATTATTTAAGATAAAGAAAAATACTGAATCCAACAATAGGAGGATTAAATAAATTATTGTACTAGATCCATTTGGAAAAAAAACAAAAACAAAAAAATGAACAAATTACAAGTTTAATAAATATGGCCTTCCCTTTTAAATTTTTTTAAAAAAATATGGTACTAGAATACAATAGTACCATAGTACAACAGACTGGAGATGTAAAAATATCTGGGAATATTTAATGACATGAAAAAATCTTATTATTACACTAGTAAATAAAGAAGTCAAGATAGGAAATGGAATATAAGATATCGTTTGACTCTCTGAGAGTATGTGTGTGTATTGGTGTATAAAAGGCTCCACAACCATACTACGGAGAAATGTCAAGAGTCATCTCTTGGCATAATCTTGGCAGGATTATGACTGATTTTTATTTTCTGGACACATGTCTTTCGTTTCTTCATTTTCTATAAAACAAGATGTATTATTTACATAATTAGGTAAAATATTCATTTTTTTTTAAAACAAACAAACACCGAAACAGATCCCCTGGTCACCTCTCTTCATGGGACATATTCCAGCACACTCTGGATTCAACCTACACATTTCTTTGGCTCCCATCCCTCCTTAATGTTCTGGCAACATCAAAGACCTAGCTAGTCCTTAGAACCCCGGATTCTTTCACAACTCTGTTTCTAGGTGATTGCTATTTCCTCTGCCTAAAAGCCCTCCTCCACCCTCTAACAAAGGCTCCTTCAACTTTTAAGACTGGGTTCAAATCTCCCTCTTCCGTGAAATCTTTCCCAATGTCCCCAGGAAGAAATACTGCTTCCTGGTCTCTGAGTTCCACACCTCTCTGCTTAGGGCACCACAGTGAGGTGAGTTGTGCCATATAATAAAGTTTTACTATATAGCTTCCCCTGTGGTGGACTGACTGAGGTCACCAACGATGCCCACATCCTAATCCCCGGAACTTGTGAATACTTTACATGGCAAGGGGACTTTGAGCATATGATTATGTTAAGGCTCTTGACTTGAGGAGATTCTCTTGGATTATCTGGTGGGCTCACTGTCATCACAGGGTTGTTGGTTTTTTTTTTTTTTGTTTTTTTTTTTTTTTGCAGGCAGGTCAGAGGCAGGAAAGGGAGACGTGATAATGGAACCAGAGGTTGTAGCAACGAACTGGGAAGATGGCGGCAGGTTGCAGGTGGCCTTGAAGGTGGAAAAGGCAAGGAAATAAATTTGCCCTGAAGTCACCAGAAGGAACATAGCCTTGCCAACACATTCCTTCAAAATTTCCAGCCTCTAAAACTCTTAAAAAAATAAATTTGTGTTGGCTTAAGCCAGTAAGTTTGTGGTCATTTGTTATAGCAGCAAGAGGAAACTCATACGATCCTTGAATATCTGAAAAGCGCACTGGGGCAGGCATGGGGAGGGGAGGACAGTGGACCCTGGAGTTGGGGAAGGAAGCACTCTGTCAACATTTGGTGATAAATGAAACATTGTTTACCTCAAGGGAAATGACTGGAAAGAAGTAGTGAAAAGAGACACGGGAGGAGAAAGAAAAAGAGAAGGGGTTCACATGAGACATTAATATTTATTGTTAAATTTTTTTGTTCCTATTTATTATCATTTTAGAAAACTCATTACCTTCCAAGCACTGTTTTAAGAATGTTATACTGTTCTAAGAGCCCCTTTAAGGAAGTGCTATTATTCCCATTTTACAGGAGGGAAACCAGAAGGGATTACGAGACCAGCACACACACACACCCGCACATCCCACAGCTAGAAAATAGGGAAGCCAGAAAAAGAATGCAGACATTCTGGCTCCAGAGCCCATGTTGTTAAATATTAAGAAGAAAAAGCTGACGCACTGAGGGATTTGCAGGAATTTGCACCTGTACATAAGCCAAGGGGAATAAACTTAGTTTAAGTCAGGCTGAATGCATTACAGAAACATTCTCTATTCGATGTACCACATTTTGTGTGGTTCTGTTTTCAGCACCAATTTGCATCTGGATTCAAATCCAGATAGGAGGCAGAAGGGGAGGTTTAAAGGCTACAGGAATGCTGCTGGGGGGTGGATCCGTCATGCAACCCACCTTCCCACCCCTGTCCTGCGGAAGCCCTGAGCTCACCATGGTGAGAGAAGCTCCAAGGCCTCTGAGAAGCACCAGTGGTGTTCTCGGGGGTCAGGAATGCTGGTGGGTGACCAAAGGTGGGCAGTAGCACTAAACCCCAGGAGCCAATCAGTCATGGTCCCCAGATTATGGAGCAAGGCTGGCGTGGTAAACACACCCTTAGAAAGACTCCCACCCACGCTCAGTAAGATTTGAAAGGAAAACTTGGCATTGGGACCGATGGCTTTCAAGTGCAAACTACTGATGGTCCGTAATACTGACCGACAGAAAATCCAGCCCATGAAATAGAACACCAACTAAGGAAATCCAGAATTCTGAGAGCCAGGATAAAGAGATGAATATAATTCTTTGGAAAATTAAGAGACAGGAAGGAAGACAGGAAAGATCGGCAGTAATAAGGAAGCTGGAGAAATAATGGGAGAAAACTAAGCTGAGGTAAAGAAAACTGTTGAGAACCCTGAAGGGGATCGCTGAGCAGCAGGCGACGTGAATGAAGAAAGGCCTATGGTCTGAGTCCAAGGCGCCCAGGCCAGCTCAGAGCAGGTGTTCTCTGCCACCCGGCTGGAAGTGGGGAGTTCTGCCGGCCTGCTGATGGGGCCAGAGTCAGGAGCCCAGCCAGGGGCTCAATCCTGCTCTCCAGGAAGGAGCACTTCACTGACAACTGGCTAGGGCTCCCCTGGTGGAGGGAGCAGAAGAGGGTAGGGGAGGCTCAAGGCTTTCAAGAGGCCCCATAAAACGAACCATTTGCCTGCTGTACTCACACCGACTTCTGACACCAAAATGTGCAGGTTTTCCTGCACTGACGGCTTCTCTGAACTCTCTGGACCCCCGTGCGGTGTCCTCCAAATCAATTCTGACATTGACCCTAACCCCCTGCAGTTAGCACAGACCCCACAAGTTCAGGACGATCCCCACTACAGGTGCCAGTCCCAGGTCCCAGACTGTCGCCTGTACTTCTCATCAACCCGTTCGTTACCAACTGGGGGTTTCCACGAGCCCCACCTGAGGTTTGATAATTCGCTCTAACGGCTCACAGAACTCAGGACACAGTCCACTTACTAGATGATCAGTTTACTACACAAAAGACAACTCAGGGTGGCTCAGTGGGTTAAGCCGCTGCCTTCGGCTCAGGTCATGATCTCAGGGTCCTGGGATCAAGTCCCGCATCGGGCTCCCTGCTCAGCAGGGAGCCTGCCTCCTCCTCTCTCTCTGCCTGCCTCTCTACCTACTTGTGATCTCTCTCTGTCAAATAAATAAATAAAATCTTAAAAAAAAAAAGACAACTCAGGAACAGCCCCAGGGAAAATATGCAAGGTCGGGGGTGAGCACGGGGCTTCCAAGCCCTCTTGGGGGCGCTCCCTCCCGTATCCTCCTTGATGTGTCTGGAATTCTCCAAATCCCACCATTTAGAGAGGGAGAGAAGTAGGCTCCCTGCTGAGCAGAGAGCCCGATGTGGGGCTCGATCCCAGGACCCTGGGATCACGACCAGAGCCAAAGGCAGAGGCTTTAACCCACTGAGCCACCCCGGTGCCCGAAGATTTTTATTTTTGAGAGAGAGAGAGAGAGAATGAGAGAGGAGGGGCAGAGGGAGAAGCAGAGTCCCACTGAGCAGGGAGCCTGACACCTGGCTCCATCCCAGGACCCCGGAGTCGTGACCTGAGCCAGGCAGACGCTTAACTGACTGAGCCATCCAGGGACCCTTCATTCTTTCCTCTTTCTTAATCACCTCCAATTCCTGAGTGAAAGTCCCTACCAAGGTGTCAAATGCTAAAGCAGAATGCCGCAGAAGGTCAGGATGTCAGGGAAGCTGTGAGGGGCGCGTGGACACACAAACACACACACACAGACATAACTTCCTCCCCACCGCACACATTCTGCTAACCTCCAAAAAGAAACCCTTTCACCCCATCTTTGGGCCAGCACATAAGTGCAGCGAACGTGGGCACGCTGTAACGTACTCGCATGGAAAGGCCGCCAGAAGAGACCAAAACTTACCTATAAACGTATCATTTTCATGACCTATGACCACTATGAATAGACTCTTTGTTTTATCTGTTAATGAATCAGAAGGTTAGACTGCTGATAATTTAACCTTCCAAGAATCATTTTTTTTTTTAATTTGGCTGCTGCTAGAGAGAAAAGCAGGACCAATTAGAGGGAGAAAATGAATTCTCTGGCAGATAAAACAAAGGGGATTTTCAAGGGCTTGGGAGGTTGTGGGCACTGGTTCTTCATCATATATAGTTTCAGGTCAAAATTTATGACCTTACCTTCCCAGGTTTATCATAACCCCTAATCTTCACACTGACATGTAATTAGTTCAATTTAGAAATATGAGGTTGGCAATGAAAGGAGGATAAAGAAGCGAAGGGGGAAAAGCCTGATTTTTCCAGAAAAGGGGTTAAAAACAAGGAATGGGGCAAAAGGATATGGGTAAGAGAGTATTTAGGAATAGGTGGGAATTGTAAAAACGCAGAGGGCAATGGAGCTGGGGGCCTGTTGGGCCTCTGGGATGGGGGTGGCGCCCTGTGCCAGGGCCCCCGGGAGCGGCTGGCCCACAGATACTGGGGTTATCTTTGTAGTGGTGTGGAATGTGGAAAATCTCTTTCTGTGAAACAAGCTTTTCTGAAGTTCATAACATGAAGTGATTTTTTTTAAATCTCAGTTTTTAAATATTTGGCCAACTACATCAGTTTTAAAATATAAAGACTACCTTCTGAGAATTAAAAAATTTCCAGGAAATACAAGGGATGGGTGCCACCGAGTCACTGAACCCATGCTTTTTTGCTGGGGCCTCTAGGGAGCGTTGGGGGCGGTGGAGAGGAGTTAGGACAAGCGAGTGTTCTCAGGTAGTTCTCAGTCAGCTGGAGAAGATCAGGCTGTCTCGCCAGGTCCACGTGAAGGGGGACACTGGAGGGCCTTGAAGGCTGGGTGGGAAGTGGGTGGGCACATGGGGAGATGGCTTCTCATGAGACACAGCTGTGAGTGTGTGGCCGCGACGGGCCGAGGACGCGTCTGGTGGGAGGATGATCCCAGGGAGCGCGCTCTGTCATGGGACGGCAAGATCTTCAGGAGGACACGCTCAAACCTTCAAGATGCTCAGTATTTTCAGGCCACTCCTATGACATAGGCTGGTCTCATCTGATTGGAGCCATATGAAAATTTTAAGAAAATAAGGTTGTCTGGGTGGCTCAATGGGCTAAGTGTAGGAGTCCTGATTTCCCCTTGGGTCACAACCTCATGGGTTGTCAGACGAGCCCCACGTCAGGATGCCCGATTGGTGGGGAGTCTGCTCAAGGATTCTCTCCTTCTGCCTCTCCCCTCCACTCACACATGCACTCTCTCTCTCTCTCTCTCAAAAATTTTAAGAAAGGAAAACAGAATTCAACAGGCTAGAAATACCCTTCCTAAGGCACATTTGGGAGACATGCTCAACAGAGAAAACCCTAGTCTCCTCTGCTCACAAAATACCTCTCTGACTTAGAAAGTTTAAAAATCTAAAATCATAATGAGGCCTGGCTGACCCAGCGGGTGGAGCGTGGGGCACTCCTTATCTCAGGGTCGTGGTTTGAGCCCCACATTGGGCGTAGAGCTTACTTGAAAAAAAAAAGTATAAAAACAAAATTATAACATACCGAAGTTATCAAAGTTCAGAGTTAAGTTTGCACACACACTCTTTTTCATATATAAGCCAACAAGGAACGAATTAAAACTTAGGCTAATTCATCTTTCATGTTAAAAAAAAAATCCAAAAGGGGTACTAAGAAAAACGGGATTTAAAATGTTATTATAGGGGCACCTGGGTGGCTCAGTGGGTTAAGCCTCTGCCTTCTGCTCAGGTCATGATCTCAGGGTCCTGGGATCGAGCCCCGCATCGGGCTCTCTGCTCAGCAGGGAGCCTGCTTCTCTCCCTCTCTCTCTGCCTACTTGTGATCTCTCTGTGTCAAATAAATAAATAAAATCTTAAAAAAAATGTCATTGTGAGGCAAAACTTTTCAAACCCATGACCTCATTATGTCTAACAAGAAAAATAACATCAGGGGTGCCTGGGTGGCTCAGTGGGTTGAAGCCTCTGCCTTTGGCTCAGGTCATGATCCCAGGGTCCTGGAATCGAGCTCCAGGTCGGGCTCTATGCACAGTGGGGAGCCTGCTTCCCTTCCTCTCTCTCTTTCTGCCTCTCTGCCTACTTGTGATCTCTGTCAAATGAATAAATAAAATCTTAAAAAAAATAAAGAAGAAAAATAACATCAAGATAAAGTCTGAAAGGCATTTGAAAAAATTCAACAATGATTTCTGATTTTAAAACCCACCATATATGCATGAAGGATAATACCTTCATTTAACAGAGGCTGTCTGTGTTATCACTGGGTTTTAACTTTCTACGAGTTTATAGTTTACACAGAGGACTTTTACATCCCCTATTTCTCCCCCAGATCTCACACTTTGTTCACACTGTGAATGTGACCTTCTTACAGACCACTGTGTTGGGTCATTACTAGCATAAAGAAAGCTTCTGTTAGATGAATGGATAAAGAAGATGTGAGACATACACACACACACACACACACACACACACACACAGGAATACTATGCAGCCATCAAAAGAAACAAAATCTTGCCATTTTCGAGGATGTGGATGGAACTAGAGGGTATAAGTCAATCAGAGAGGGACAACTGTCACATGATCTCTCTGATATGAGGAGTTTGGTGGCAGGGTGGGTTGGGAGGGAAGGAATGAAACAAGATGGGATTGGGAGGGAGACAAACTATAAGAGACTCTTAATCTCACAAAACAAATTGAGGGTTGCTGGGGGGTGGGGGGTAGGGATAGGGTGGCTGGGTGTTGGACATTGGGGAGGGTATGTATTATGGTGAGTGCTGTAAAATGTGTAAGCCTGATGATTCACAGACCTGCACCCCTGGGGCAAATAATACATTATATGTTAATTTAAAAAAAAGAAAGCTACTATTAGACACACACACCAACCCCAACGTATATACATACAACATGTACATGCACATGCATATTCATACATATATGACATATCATATATGGGTATGTGCATTTCTAAGCTGTTCACTGAATTCTCATTAGTTTTAATAGTTTTTCAGTTAACCCTCCCTGCTATTTCTGCAAGAAAATTATTGTACCAGAAATAATGCTAATTTTGTCTCATTCAATAAATATTATTATTTTAAAAAATTATATAGCTTTGGCTCGTCTATCTAGAAACAGTGTCCCATATGGGGACCGCTGTTATTTTCCTGACCTTTACAGGAATGTTTTCAGTTTCCTGTTAAGCATAGTGTGTGCGGCTTTCAGACCATTTTATTTATTATCTTAAGAAAGGATCCATTCATTCTTATTAAATGTTTCTGAGGTAGATGTTAAATTGTATTAAATGCATTACTGACATGAAGTAAGATGAAAGTTTTTATTTTCTCTTTCAATTTACTTTCGGTGTGAATTTATATAATGTTATTGTACTTTTAGTTGGATTAAATATGGCTTATACTTCATCTAGGACTTGTATATTAACATCAGGAAGAACGTACTCCAGCTTGCCTTGTTAGCTCTATCTTTGAAAGGCTTTGGTATCAGGAAGAGTATTAATAGACTAGTACTACTTATATGAAAACAAACGGGAATGCTTTCCATCTTTTATGTACTTCAGAATTTTTTCCAAGTTTCTATTATTTATCACCTTTATAATTCTGGCTATATTTGCATTTACTTGTCCTATGACAATAGATTTAATATTTTTCTGCATAAACTTAATGTTGGCTCATTTTTTACCCTAACCTCATCCTAAGCAACATAGATTTGATGTAATAGATATAATTTTCTAACACATTTTAAATTCATTATTAAATTAAGAAATAGTCACGTGTATATACCTTAAACTATTACCTGTATCTTCCATAGTACAGTAATCTTTGGAAAACAATGCACTAGATAACTTTAGCATGGAAATTATATCTTTTGTACTTGAGAAAGTTTACCTATTAAACAATCAGGTTCAGGATAATTTTTGGAGCTTTTAAGTTACTTTGTGATGTCTTCCAAGATTACTTTTCTGTCTGAGTGTTCTATTTCTTCATGAACTGATTTTAGTAGTTTCATTTTCAATTTCATCAAAATGTTCTAATTTTATTCTATTTTTTAAAAATATCCACATCTTTGATTACATACATTCTTACACTGCAAATTTTGGGCATTTCTGTTGTTTTGTCATCAGTCTAACTACAGTTCTATCTACTTAATTGTTTTAACAAAGAACACACACTGAGATGTTTCAATTCAAGTGGGGTTTTTTGGTTTATTCATTCAACAAATACTATGTGCCAAACAAGTATCAGGCAATGTACTAAATGCTGAAAGTAAGAGAAAAGTGAAACAGACACAATTACCTGTTTCATTAATTTTTACCCTTTCAAAAAACACCTTCCTGTTTTCCCAAATTTCTTTTCTTGTTTATTTCCTAATTTCTGAGTATAATAATTGACTTATTTTCATTGTTTCTTTTTGGATATCAAAAAATTTCAGAGGAATGAATTTGCTTACTTCTAACTTTAGGGAGAACTTTACAATAATTTTTTAATAAATTATAGTTCTCAGTTCTATTTGGGTCAAACTTTTCCAAACGGGTTAAGTTTTAAAAATTTCAACTTTTATTACCTATAGTTCTATTGCATTATGATCGCAGAGTGCCGGTAAAATTTCCCTTAAGAGATTGTCATGAGGTTTTCTGGTACAGAACAGATCAACGTTTTAACCATCCCATGAACAATTTAGAAAAACTGTGTAGGGGCGCCTGGGTGGGCCCAGTGGGTTAAAGCCTCTGCCTTCGGCTCAGGTCATGATCTCAGGGTCCTGGGATTGAGCCCCACATCGGGTTCTCTGCTCATTGGGGAGCCTGCTTCCTCTTCTCTCTTTCTCTGCCTACCTCTCTGCTTACTTTTGATCTCTCTCTGTCAAATAAATAAATTAAATATTTAAAAAAAAAAGAAAAAAAAGAAAAACTGTGTAAGACATATTGCTGAATTCTCTCCTTTTTACTCATGAGGTTTCTAAAATGCATTTCTAACTGTAGTAACTTCCAAGGTGTGCTAGTTAGTGTGATGAATTACATAACTGCTACTCTTTCTTCCTGAATTGTACTTTTATCAATGTAGAAGGTCCTGTCTGATTTAAGGTACTTGGTGGGTGGGTAGGGGTGTGTGTGTGTGTGTGTGTGTGTGTGTGGTGGGGAGGAAGGTCTTTAACTGATACTATTGTTTCAGTAGACTGACTCAGTAAGTCAGACAAAGCCATGAGAGATATCCACAATTAAATCACCCTTTGTATTACTATCAAGAAATCACCTTAAGAGATGGAAAGTGGGGGTGCCTGGGTGGCTCAGTGGGTTAAGCCGCTGCCTTCGGCTCAGGTCATGATCTCAGGGTCCTGGGATCGAGTCCCACATCGGGCTCTCTGCTCAGTGGGGAGCCTGCTTCCTCCTCTCTCTCTCTGCCTGCCTCTCTGCCTACTTGTGATCTCTGTCGAATAAAAAAAAAAAAGAGAGATGGAAAGCGTAAGAAAATCAGGTAGTGTTCTATTAAAAGTCTTTGGAGTTAGATGGGAAATGTTCATCTATTATGTGCCACAGAAGTACAAACTCTATCTAACCAAGTGATGTGGCCGTTTGAATGAAGATCTTGGGCTCCCAATTATGAACTGTAAGAATTAAGGAAAACACAACTTAAATCTAAGGTACATGGGTATTATGACCACTTCCTTCTCCATGTTTTGAAGTCATTGTTACAGAAAGATTACAAAGATCCTGAACATTGAATACTACATGCGTACAAACTATCAATAAGGATGAGGGCAAAATAATAGACATCCTCACATAAAGGTTGAGAAAATTTATCATGCATAGACTATTATTGTATGGGCTCAAAGCAAATATGCTCTAACCACAACAAAACGGGCTCTAGTGCAAATCTGGAGTCCAGGGTAAGAATCCCGTTCTTATCCTTTCCCTGCCCAAGGTCTCTGTTGCTCAAAAACCTCAGCAACCTGAAAAGGCAACCCCCAGAATCACATGGGATGAAATTCCTGTATTATTCATAACAAAATGCTTATGTAAACTACTTTTTAAAAAATATTTTATTTATTTATTTGAAAGACAGAGATCACAAGTAGGTAGAGAGGCAGGCAGAGGACAGAGAAAGGGGGAAGCAGGCTCCCCACCATGCAGAGAGCCCAATACAGAACTTGATCCCAGGACCCGGGGCCACGACCTGAGCCAAAGGCAGAGGCCTCAACCCACTGAGCCACCCAGGTGCCCCTGTAAACTACCTTTTAATCCTAAAATGGTTTAGAATTAAGTAGAGAAGTAGTTAAAAGGATTAAATGGGGGCACCTGGGTGGCTCAGTCAGTTAAGCGTCTACCTTTGGCTCAGGTCATAGGGTCCTGAAATGGAGCCTCAGGTCTGACTTCCTGTTCAGTGGGGAGTCTGCTACTCCCTCTGTCCCTCCCCCTCAAGTGCGTGCATATGTGTGTGTGTGTGTGTGTGTGTGTGCGCGCGTACACACACACACACACACACACACACACAGGCAGGAGTCTGCTTGCCCGCTTGTGCTCTCTCAATCGCGTGCTCTCTCTCTCTCAAATAAATAAATACAATCTTTTAAAATTACAAGAATTAAATGAGTAGTAATTATATAATTACATATGTGTGTGAGCAATGTTATATATTAATACCTACATTTTGAAATTCCATTTTTAATTTTAGGAGAATTGGACCTATTAAGAATTCAGATCAGGGGCGCCTGGGTGGCTCAGTGGGTTAAAGCCTCTGCCTTTGGCTCAGGTCATGACCGCAGGGTCCTGGGATTGAGCCTCACATCGGGCTCTCTGCTCAGCGGAGATCCTGCTTCTCTTCCTCTCTCTCTGCCTACTTGTGATCTCTGTCTCTCAAATAAATAAATAAAAATAAAATATTTTTTTTAAAAAAGAACTCAGATCAGCCTCATGATTCCAATCTAAAAGGTACAACTGAGTAATTTGTGATCTTAATTTCTAAGTGTGCATCTACATATATGCACACAAGGAGAGAGAATATGTGCTCATAAATATGTGACGATTTAAGAATCACTGTTTATAAATGTAATTATTAAACTTATAAGCCTTTAAAGAACTGGACTGGTTTGTCATCAGACCTAATAGGAACCTAAATACATTAAACTAAAAAACACAATTAAAGATATTTTAAATTTATTACCAAGTTTATAAATGGAACTGAATATTAATCCAAGATCCCCTTAAATAGTGGCTATTAAATTTTTCTTATATAAAAAGTATAAAAAAATTTTTTTTCTTATACATAGAATAACAAGATGCTGACCTTGAAAGCTTAACTATTCACAGTTTAACTGACTTGATTTTAAAAATGAAAGTATCTGGGACGCCTGGGTGGCTCAGTTGGTTAAGTGGCTGCCTTTGGCTCAGGTCATGATCCCAGCATCTGGGATCGAGTTCCATGTGGGGCTCCTTGCTCAGCAGGGAGCCTGCTTCTCCCTCTCCCTCTGGCTCCCTGTGCTCCCTCTCTCTGACAAATAAATAATTTTTTAAAAAAATGAAAGTACTGCCAGAATATGATTTTCTGTAGCATATATATTATATTTTGTTTCCTGTTTTAAGCTACAGGAGGGTGATCTTTTTTTTAGATGCAGATTTTAACCCATTCACATTTATTACAGTGACAGATACATTTGATCTTATCTGGTTTTTTTATGTATTATCATGGATCTTTGATTTATACACCATTTTTAATCTCAAAAGAGCACATTTTCCAAGTATGTCTCTTGGAACATTAGTTCCACTCTGAAATTCTTCTACGGTACAGAACACATCTGAGAAAACTGTATACTATATTCTCTTCTTAGTGAATATTGTAAAAACTCTGATGAATCCTTGAAATCCAAAACTAATGCCAACAGAATCCATTAACTTATATGCTCAAGAAACAGAACATTCTAGCCACGTGCAAGATTGAGAGGCAGACCGAGACAAGGTATGGAGGGTAATGTGGAAAAGACAGAAGAAATTTTGGGATGTTATACCCTTTTTTACCTAGCTAAGGACATTGTTTAAAGTTGGTTAGTCAAGAAATGCAGGTGGAGCGGTGCCTGGGTGGCTCAGTGGGTTAAGCCTGTGCCTTTGGCTCAAAAGAAATGCAGGTGGAAAAAAAGAAGAAGAAGAAGAGAAAGAAAAAGGTCATAAACAATAGATTTCCTTAGAATTCTAAACATTTTTTTAAAAAAGATTTAGATCACAAGTAGGCAGAGAGGCAGGCAGAGAGAGAGGAAGGGAAGCAGGCTCCCTGCTGAGCAGGGAGCCCGATGCAGGGCTTGATCCCAGGACTCCGGAACCATGACCTGAGCCAAAGGCAGAGGCTTAACCCACTGAGCCACCTAGGAGCCCCGAATTCTAAACATTTTTATATGACAATTTCATACAGCCAAGCTGAGCAAATTTTACAGTGAAAAACTGTATAACCACCATCTATATCCCACCTTCGGCATTCTACCAGACTAACAAGAGCTTCAGAAAATTTAAGTATGACTTGCAGGAATGGGGGAGTGGTGTGGGGCAGTGGGGCGGGGGGAGAAGACTATAGTAGTGAAAATGCACTAGGCTCCTCAACTTTCACAGCGAGGGCTGGTAGAGAGCCTTGAAAGCTAGGAAATCAGGAAAGAATACAGGTAGAGCGTATTAGGTAGAATTACGGAGATAAGCACCATTTCTTTGAAACTGTCCCCTCCCCCCAATAAGGTGGGACAACAAATGAAAGGATGAAGAGATGGACAGAGGTATAAAGCAAATGTAGCAAAATGTTAACTGTACGATCTAGGTGACGGATATATGAGTGTTTCCATGTCTTTCAATTTTTCCCGATCAAATTTTTCTTAATACTGACACACGTGTGGTTGACAGCCTGGAAAGAACCTGCCAGTATTCACAGCATCTGGGCTGTCCTCTGCCTGGCACTCCACACAGACATTTCCTGGTCTCTGAGCATCCAGGAGGGGCCATGTGACTGAGACAGGCCCATGAAGCCCAAGGAAAGATAATGTACACCTTTCCTCCAGGCCTGGCCCCTGACTATAGTCACTACTATAGTCTCCTACGGTGTCCTCCGTGAGCAACTTCCCCTCCTGACTTTGGGCAGACCCAGTGCAACTTGGCAGCCAGACGCTGACGGTGAATGTCCATCAGCTTCTGTCTCCAACAACCATATGCTGCCCAGACTTCCCCCGACTCACACTAGACCGTGATGTGAGGGAGAAATCAGCTTTTACTGTCTTAAGTGGCTCCTTAGGGAGGTGTCTTTACCAGTTAGCGTTAACTATAACTAATATAAAGTGGGTCTGAATAGAGGCTTTTACTTTTGTTTTATATCATTTGTATTTATTGTTTAAACGCATATATGCAGGGGCATCTGGCTGGCTTAGTTGGAAGAGCATGTGACTCTTGGTCTCGGGGTTGAGGGTTCAAGCCCCACCCACGTTGGGCGGAGACATTACTAAGTAAAACTTTAAAAAAATAACAAAATAAAAAATGAACACATACATGTAAATTTAAAGTAAACAGTAAGCAAATATCAGCTAGTAGTAAAACTGGGTAAAGCCTACTAAACTCACATTTGACTAAGGCCTCCTTCAGCATATTGGGTCCCTTGGTGTGAATACAAAAAGGCAAAACTGCAAAATGACAGCCCTTCCACTGAATTATATAACCCTACGTGGGCCCCCTCATCCCTTTATACCCAGATGCCTTTGAACCATGCACAACCTGCACAACTAGACCCAGCAGCCCTCTTTATAATGTAGGTACTGACAACCTGGTTGGAAGTTGAAGGAATGTTAACTGGAAATATGTAGGGAGTTCTCATTCTAGCTGCCCTCACTTACAAAAGTTTTCATGTCTCTTACTTGACCCATTTCTCTTGCCCATCCTGCAATACCACAGTAAGTCATAATGACCTGGCTCAGAGGATCACAGACACCACAAAAGAGGAAACCTGCTGCCCCCCTGGCCAACTCCAGTGCTAGAAAAGCAGCAGCAGTCGAGAGCCTGTCTTCTCCTCTGGGTGTGCCCTAGAGAGGACAAGGTGCTTCCACCTGAAAAAGACAACGAGCAGCCTAGCCCTTTTAAGCCTGGGGAGGGGAGGTCTAAGATGGAGATTTTACCTCATCTGCCCTTTCAATGGACCCACCATGCCCAAGCAACTGAGGTCCTGTGGAAGGTAGCCATGAGTTGTGCCACTTGGACCTCTATTCGAGGAAGAACTTAGTATTCCGCTATAAGGACTGCAGTTAGCGGACACCTCTGGCTCTTAGGGCCACCAGGATCCCAGGACTCACTCTGGCTTTTGAGCTGAAGGTATACTCTTCCCAGGCCACCTCCAGCAGTGACTGACCACAACAAGAGCCCTGGGGACTGGCCATTTCTGCCTAGCCGGGGACTCTAATGGGCAGTCTGTTTTGGAGCTCCCCCAATCAGTTGGCTAAGACCTCACCAGATCTGCACAGCTCTCTGAGGCTCTCCCTGCCCAAGCCTGCTACCTCCCTGCTTCCTTTCATACATGCCAGATCTGCATCATGGTCTAAAACTCTCCTCAGTATGCCTGCGTGGCTCAGTCGGTTAAGCATCTGCCTTCAACTCAGGTCATGATCCCGGGACCCTGGGATTGAGTCCTGCATTGGGCTCCTTGCTCAGCGGGAAGTCTGCTTCTCCCTCTGCCTGCCACTTCCCCTGCTTGGCCTCACTCTCTAGCTCAGTCTCTTTCTCTCTGACAAATAAATAAATAAAATCTTTAAAAATAAATAAAATAAAACTCTCCTCACCCCAGCCCTGGCTTCCCACTTCTTTTCGTGTTTGTCAGGTCTCTAACGAACTTCTTTCATTCCTAATTCTGTTTAATGATAATTTTTTAAAAGTAATCTTTATATACCCAGCATGGAGCTCAAACTCACAACTCCAAGATCAACAGCTACATACTCGATTGACTAAGCCAACCCAGAAGCCCCCCCCAATTCCTTTTAAAGGTCTTCATTCAAAGAACAAAAGTGATACAATATAAGACCTGGGTAAAAAATCAGACCTACTCTCTCCATTTCCAGCCTTCCTTCTCTCCCCCTTACCTCTACCACTCAATTCTGGACCCCTTGCTCTGACAACCCGTTGAGGAACTCAATGAGCCACAACTGCGAGTGGGAGGCTCCCACCTTGTGCTAGCCCTCATGCCAAAGCAGACTGAAGATACATCCATCTTTAACAAAACTCTAATTTCCACATTTTTTATGCATCCTATAGCATTTCATTACAGCATCAAAAGACCATATTTGATAAGCCGGCAAAGTTTTTGGTATCCCAGAATAATTATACTCACACTTTCAGGCAACACAAGTCTCTAAGATTTTCCAGGTGTTATCTTTACATGTCACAAATCAGATTAAGTTCCTGTTGTGAAATTATATTCATTCTTGAAAAATGCAATAAAATAAGTCCCTGGCATAGAAATGTCCTTTCCCTCTCCAGTCCATTAGAATGTTTTAAGCAACGTCACTTTGGGGCACCTGGGTGGCTCAGCTGGTTAACTGTCTCTTGATCTGGGCTCAGATCATGATCTCATGATCATGGATCAAGTCCTGCATCAGGCTGCCCACACAGCGGGGCATCTTCTCATCCCTCTCCCTCTGCTCCTCCCCTCACTAGTGCTTTTACTCTGTCTTCTCTTGCTCTCTAATAAGATTTTATTCACTCATTTGTTTGAGAGAGAGAGAGACAAGCAGACTTCCCACTGAGCAGGGAGCCCAACTGAAGGCTCCATCCCAGGATCCTGGGATCATGACCTGAGCCGAAGGCAGATGCTTAACTGACTGAGCCACCCAGGTGCCCCTGAATAAAAAAAAAAATCCTAAAAAAAAAAAAAAAGAAAGCAACATCACTTAGAAATCGGAACCCAAGTAACTTCTAAAGGCTCTAGCAAGAGGGGCGGTCTCTTCGCAATTCTGACACAAAGGAAATGAGTTTTTACTCAGACCTGGGCAGATGCGTGCTAATGAGCTGTTTTTAAAATGTTACATATGCTTCACCTAATAAGTTTATCATAGTGCTGTTTATGACAAAGGCATTATTTTGCAAATATTGGTTGTTCTGCCCAAAGAGGTTTGGATACCTGCTGTGCAATTTTAGAGTTAGCCCTATGTAAACTAAGCAGTAACCCACTCTCTAAATGTTTTCTTCATAGTGTTCCCCTGTGGCCAAGTTTTCCATCCAGGTTGTGGTACCAGTACAAGGCACCCCACCCCTGCCCAGCCCCAAGGATACAGCCTAAGGCTGCTCGGCCTCCCTGCCAGGACCTCAGCGGAGACACAGACCAGGAGTCTGCTTACAGGGCTGTCACTTGCCCAAGTCACTAACTCTCAAAGCCTCAACGTCCTCGGTCAAAACCCAATTAAAACATTACACCCTTGAGAACATTTTGAAGAGTTCTGCCTCTTCAAACACATTCTGCCCCAGGAACACATTCTAGCCACCTGCCACTCCAGGATTCCAGCATTAAGTCGACCATCTCTCCCCAATCAGACGAGATGCAGTTTTTGAGGCTAAATTAGATTCCGCTTCCTTCCTGTGACAGAACAGGAATGTTCTGGTTTTGTTTTTAAACACAACCCCGTGGTTATCAGCATCTAAATCCATGCCGGAGGCCAGGATGATAAACCAGAAGATGAAAACGAAAGCCCAGCTGACTGACTCTCCACCAGGCTCGCTTAATTTCTGAGGAAATAAAAATTTGATAAGCCGGCGAAGTTTTTGGCATCCCAGAATAAGCACGGACTATTCTGGGTAAGAAACAGACACAATCAAGCCCTCGGTCTGAGGATGAGTAACAGATCTGCTGACGGGTTGCCGCCTTCCACGCGACTCCAGAAAGTGTGTGATATGCTAATGAGGCACCGCAAAACGGACAATGAACCAGAACACGACTGCCAAGTCACACTTTTCGTCGCAAATGCCCAGAAAGTCTGCGAGAACTGCCTACACGCACGGTACTGGAGACACCGTCCGGGCGGCAGACGGGAGGGGCAAGTCAGATTCCACAGGGCTGTGGGCACCGAGCCCCCCACCCCCGACGCCTCTCTCCCCACGGACCGGGCCTGCGTGCTCCTGGCCACCGAGACCCGCTGCCGCCCGCCCCATTCGCTGCGGCCGGGCGGACCCAGGGCTTCCAGGTACGTGTTTACGGTGAGTGGCATTTCCTTGTCGCGGAACAGGCACAGGTAATTTCACAACCCCATTAGCGCATTCCAAAGGCAAGAATCACACCCCGGCAACTTCATCTTTCCACTGGCCCCCTGGGCGCCCGCGGGCAGCGCGGCGACCGCTGGCCCGCAAGGCGGGTGAGGGAAGGGCGCCGGGCTGGGGAGGGGGCGCGGCGCGACCCCCGCCGACAGCACAGACCTGGTTCGGGATCCTCCGGCCGCCCCGAGTGGTTGCCCATGCTCGGCGGACTCCGGCAGCGGTCGGCTGGCCGGCCTCGGACAAGGTGTCCGCCGTGCTGGAGTTTGCGCCGGCTCGGACTGGCTAGGCGGTGGCGTCCGGCGGGTCCGCTCCAGTCAAAGAAAGGGCCGGGCGCCTTCCAGTTCCCGGCGGCCGCCGGCGGAGCGGCTCCTTGCCCGCGCGGGCGGTCCCGCCCACTTCATCTGCATACCGTCCGCTAGCAGGCCCGCCCACCGCAACTCCAGCCGGCCTGCCCGGCGAGGACCGCCCATCTCATCTGCATAGTGCCCTCCCATCTCATCTGCATATCACCCTGGAGCATCCGAAGGGTTCCCTCCCACGCGTGGGAGGGCCGCAACAGCTGACCGACTTCAGGCCTCTAGGGGCGGACGCTGAGAACTGCAGCTGGACAGGTAGGCTGGAAAAACCCCACTGCGGGGAGGCTGACGCCAAGGGCCACGAGAAAGGCAAGATGCTGCGCGTGAGACTTGAGATCTCATGTCAGGGCAAGAAAAACTAGGTAGGGCTGGCACGGTACAGGCGCTGAAGCGATTTTCTGGGTAAATGAAGGAACGGACGCACCAGCAACTCTCGAGAAGGACGTGAAGACGAGTGACACTTTAACAAACACCTGCCGGTTATTCAAGATGAATACTACCACAAATGATGAAATGCATACTAATCCTTACGGCAACTGTTCTTCTGCGTATCAGAAATGACGAACTTATGGAAATCGCCCTGAACAACTTTCATAGTTAACCTGACAGTGAAAACAGCTAAAAATAAGTAAATCTTGCAGTGAAAAATATTTAGAACTAATAAAATCATGAGTGGAATGGCTAGTTCTCTCTGCATTACTTGGACGCTATGGCCAAGTTACCTATCAACATCTTAGGTCACCGCTGATCATTCTGCTCCTCATAAAAGGAGGAGTCCAGACAGCAGGACCCCGCCTCTCTGGTCTCCTCTTCTCAATCCCCTTTGCTGGCCTCTCCTCCTCTCCTCTCCTTTTTTTTTTTTTAAAGGTTTTACTTACTTATTAGAGAGAGAGATAAAGCATTGAGAGGAGAGAGGTCAGCAGGAAAAGCAGACTCCCTGCTGAGCAGGGAGCCAGATGCGGGACTCCATCCGGAGACTCCAGGATCAACACCTGAGCCGAAGGCAGTCACTTAACCAACTGAGCCACCTAGGCGCCCTTCTCCTCCTCAACTTGATCTCTAGCACCAGGAGTGCCCCCAAGCCCAGTGATCTATATAATCACCTTGGTCATCTCTTCTCTAACTTGGCTGCCCCCACCACATTGTGGCTTTTAAGCACCACCTATATATTTTCCGCCTGGTACCCTCTTCTATATTCCAGACTCATTTAACTCACTACCTTCTTGACACTTCCACTTAGGTGTCTTAATAAGCATCTCTGATTTAACTAGAAAAAAAGGCCAAAATCTTGATTTTCTTCCATAGCTGTCTCATATAGTCGTCTTCATCTCTGTAGATGGAATATGTCAGAATAGTTATCATGAATGCCACCTTGTCTCAGCTCTTCTCACCATGTCCATTGCTACCACCTGGTCCAAGCCACGGACCATCCTACCAGGATGATCGCAACTGCCTCCTAACCGGTCTCCATCTTCTGCCCGCCTGTTTATACTCTAATCTTCACCTAACAGAGTGGTGCTTCTAAAACCTAGGTCAAATCATACCACACCTCCATTTACAATGCTCCAACAGCTTTCTGTCTCACTGGGAGGAAGAGCCAACGCCCTTACCTTGGCCTCCACGGTTCTGAATGATCACCCCCTCCTTCCATCGGTGGACTCACCTTCTCCCGCTCACACTGCTTTTTGCTACAGTGGCCTCCTCACTGTATCTCAAATAAGCCAATCATCTCCCACGCAAGGGCCTTTGCCCCTGCGGCTCCCTCTGCCTGGAATGCTCTTCCCCCACATTCCTACATTACACAGACCCCATGTTTCATTCTCTTTCATTTCCTAGGTCTCTGGTCCAATGTCATTCCAGTAAGAGGGGCTTCTCTTGTCACACCACATTAAATAGTAAGCCAGACCCTGAAGGTACACATTTTCCTGCTTTGCTGACCTCCAGGATGCATATCACCAGTGAGCATGCTATATATTTACTTGTTTACTGGTTTATTGTCTCCCCCACTAGATTGCAAAGCTCCTAAGAACAGGGAATGAATGAATGAATTTATAGGCTGTATCATAAACCAATCAGCTCCTACATGTTACTTCCTTTTAACAGTGCCATGGGCTTGTTTCTCCAACAAAACTAATTTGTCAGGCTGCCGGGGTGGTTCAGGGTTAAAGCCTCTGCCTTCGGCTCAGGTCATGATCCCAGGGTCCTGGGATCCAGTCCTGCATCAGGCTCTCGCTCCGCAGAGAGCCTGCTTCCTCCTTTCTCTCTGCCTGCCTCTCTGCCTACTTGTGATCTCTGTCTGTCAAATAAATAAATAAAACCTAAAAAAAAAAACCAAAAAAACTAATTTGTCAAAAAGAGAAGCCATAGTTCTATTTCTATAACCTGCACAACCCAGCACAGCGCTGAGCACACAGAAACAAACATACTAAGGAAAATAAATTGCATAGGATAATTTCAGAGCAGAAGTGTATATGAAATCAAGCTCTGCCTTCCCACTCCCTTTTTTTAAAGGTGAAGAATAAGCCCAGAAAAGATGGTGGACTTCAACTATGTATGACATGATAGACAAAGGCTGCAGTTGTGAACCCTGTAACAGCGGCACAACGTCAGTTTACAGAACAGTTACATCCTTATCCACAGAGGTTTGAAAACTGATGACTCATTTTATTCATCCCATAAAATGTTAAGCAATTAACCTTCTCTTTATGACAACTAAATAAGACACCAAACCAAGATACCTCCTGGATGCCTGTGTCTCTCTCTCTTTAAAAAAAATAATAAATTAAAAAAATATTTATTTATTTTAGAGAGAGAGCAAGCACATGAGTGGGGGGAGGGGCACAAGGAGGATGAGAGAGAGAATCTTCCAGAAGACACCTCACTGTGCATGGAGCCTGACCAGGGGCTCAATCTCACGAACCATGAGATCATGACCTGAACCTAAACGAAGAGTCAGACGCTTAACCGACTGAACCACCCAGGCGCCCCAGGCCTCTATGCTTTTGTATCTGCTATATTCCCTCTGATCTGATACTCTGATATAGAATAATCTGGCTTCCTGGCAAGTACCTATTCATCTTTTAAATTATTGCTTAGAAGGGTGCCTAGGTGGATCAGTAGGTTAAGTGTCTGCCTTTGGCTCATGTCACGATCCCAGGGTCTGGGATGGAGCCCCACATGGGACTCCCTGCTCTTTGGGGAGTCTGCTTCTCCCTCTATGTCTCCCCCACCACTCCCGCCCACCACAGAGGGCATGTGCGCACGTGAGCTCTCTCTCTCTCTTTCAAATAAATAAATTCATGTTTTAAAAAAAGATTTAAATTCTTTCTCAGGTAGAGGCACCTGTGTGGCTTAGTCAGTTTAAGCGTTGGTCTCTTGCTTTCAGCTCAGGTCATGATCTCAGGATGGTGGGATCAAGTCCTGTGTAGGGCTCCAAGCCAAGTGTGGAGCCTGCTTAAGATTCTGTGTTCTTCTCCCTTTCCCTCTCCTCCCCACTCCTGCACTCTCTCTCATAAACAAACAAACAAGCAAACAAACTCTTGCTCAGGCATCAAGCACTTCTGGTGAGCCCACCCATCCCAGCCAGAATTAAATACTCTCTCCCTCATGAAAATTCTGTATATCGTGTAAATGCTTATATTTTTGCACAGAACCACATTATTTCAACCGTTCTTCTTTATACGGTGATAAACTCTTGTGTGGCAGTGATGCTGTCTTAATAATTTTTGCATTCCTTAACTCTAATGTATAGTAAGTGAAGTAAATAATATATTTATTTCCTCTATCAGCTAAAATGCTAACTTCTCAAGCAAATAAAATAGCTCTGTGATGGGTTACTTAAACTTCTGAAGGATCTTTTGATACCCACAGAAATCCTATGTTATTGAAATGAGAAGGCTAAATTATATAAAAGTCAAGCCTGTCCAAGTTAATCTATGATTTTATTTTATTTAAAGATTTTATTTATTTATTTGTCAGAGAGAGAGACAGACAGACAGACAGAGAGCACAAGCAGGGGGAGCGGCCGACAGAGGGTGAAGGAGGCTCTCCACTAAGCAGGGAGTCCGATGCAGGGCTTGATCCCACAACCCTGGGATTATGACCTGAGCAGAAGGCAGACACTTAAATAGCTGAGCCACCCAGGTGTCCCTAATCTGTAATTTTAACAAAATGCAAATCAATCATGAAGTCGATGTGTTTATTCCAAAATTCACCTGAATAAATAAAGACATTGGACAACATAAGAAAATTCATATGAATTTTAAAAGAATGCTGTAAAATTACAGAAGAAATATTGTATGGCTACCACAGAATGGAAATGCAAAACAAACAAATAGACAAACAAAAAAAACCCCAAAACCCTCAGATTTAAAAGAATTTAGTATAAAGTAGCACTTCAAATGTAGTGAGACCCATATCTCACCTTTTATGCCAGAAATAAATTCCAATTCAACATAGATTTAATTGTAAAATATGAAAATATAAAAGCCCTAGAAGTAAATGTGGCTGAATATTTTTATAATATCAAGGGGGAAGAAAGCTTTTCTATATTGTCCCACTTTTCATTTCGAACAATTCCAAATTCAGAGAAAAGTGTGGAGAGAACACTGCAATGAACACCCTTATATACTTCCCGCCTACCGCTAGCAACTGTAAACATTCTACCATTTGCTTTTTATCCTTCTGTCCTTCCATTTTTCTTTTCATTGAATCATTTGAAACTACACTGCAGACATCATGACACTTCACCCCTAAACACTTCCACCGTGATCTCCTAAGGCATTCTTCTACAACAGCATTATCACATCCAAGAAAAACAGTATTTTCAAAATATCATATAGCAGATACCCCGTATTAAAATTTTCCCCAATGCCTCCAAAAATCTATGTATTTTTAATCACCAGGATCCAATCAGTGTTAAATACTGGGTACATAAGGCACAACCTCAAACAACCTTGATCAATGAGATTGAGATGCTGATAGAGGTTGTCTATGTAACCATTTTAAAAAAGGAGGTTGGGGCACCTGGGTGGCTCAGTTGGTTAGGCGTCTGCCTTTGGTTCAGGTCAGGATCTCAGGGTCCTGGGATGAGTCCCGTATTGGGCTCAGTGGAGAGCCTGCTTCTCTGCTTCTCCCTCTCCCTCCATAACCCCCTACCACAAGTGCTCTCTCTCTCTCAAGTAAATATTTTTTAAGTAATTAATTAATTTAAAAAAGCAGCAGTACAGCTCTAAATTCCTATATTTTTTAAAACACAGGCCCCATGGAAGCTGGGCCTTCTTTTTTTTTTAATTTTATTTATTTGTCAGAGAGAGAGAGAGAGAGCACAAGCGCATAAGCAGGCAGAGAGAGAAGCCGGCTCCCTGCCGAGCAAGGAGCCCCATGCGGGACTCGATCCCAGGATGCTGGGATCATGACCTGAGCCGAAGGCAGTGGCTTAACCAACTGAGTCACCCAGGAGCCCTAAATTCCTATATTTTATACAGTATGTGATTTCAAATGTAAAGGTGTAACTAAGTTGAAAAATTCTGTATTTTGTTTTTTTTGCTGCCTTTTTTTTTTTTAAGTAGGCTACATGCCCAATGTGGGGCTTGAACTCATGAACTGAGATCAAGAGTCATGTGCTGTACCCGACTGAGGCAGCCAGGTGCCCCAAATTATGTATTTTCTATTTCATCTATATTTGAAGTATTTATTTAAGGAAAGAAAAAGAAGAGGTTTTTAGAAATAGTCATTGACTGTAAAGAGCCCCTGATGTTCAGGCATACACAATACAATAATATGTACATGGGACCATTTTTATTAAAAATATTAAATGATATTGTCCATATTCGTGCATACACATATATATTTGCTGTGTATACAACAAATTGCTATAAATAACTATATCTGAAGAAAGAGTTATAGAAAACTTTCTTTTTCTATAGCAAGTATCTCTAATGCCTTAACAATAAACATATTTTACTTTTATGATCAGAGCACACAAAAAGAAAAAAATGTGCATATCCTTAAACCCAGCAATTTGTCTCCTAGGAATGTATTCAAAAGAAAAAATTGCAAATAAAATTAAAAAAAGAAATAAATAATTGCAAATATACATAAACATCTAGCTTCCGAGATAATGATTCTTAATGTTTATTCAGAAATAATCCCATGCCAGGGACTAGTCTAATGACTTTACATATTTTAACTTATTTAATTCCTTACTAAAATCCAACAAGATAAAACTGGTTTTTGTGGTTTTTTTTTTTTTAACCCAAATTAAAGATTAGAAAATCACGGAGAAGATAAATAACTTGGCTGGGGTTACTTAGCTTTGAAGTGGCAGAGTCAGGATTTGAACCTGGGTCAGGGTCCCCTAGGTTTGGAAATTTGCAAGGAGGACTGGCAGGACTCAGCAGGTAGTTGGGCTCGTGACTAGGACTTACTCCAGGGAGAGGAAACAAAGAAGGGAAAGGACCCACGGGACAGGCCAGAGGAAACAAGCCAGATGCAAGCTTCTGAACAGTGCAGTCATATACGGAATAACCTCAATTCCTCTAGCAACAGGTTGGGACAACACAGGCATGGCGGTGTAGAAGAGGGAAGCTCACTAGAGACTCGGTGGGCAGGTCTTTATTGGGGCCTGGGCCCATAGGCACCTAACAAAAGTCCAGACTTTCAGAAGGAAAGCAGGGGTTCTGCATCACAAGCTTCAGTGTTCACATGGACAGTTTCAGTCCAGGGAGCCAGGCCTATCCGTCAGGGTGCTGGAAACCATCCTGAAGTCCAAGTTCCCAGAAGCCAGCCAAGTGTCAACCTTGCAAGCAGCCTTTCTAAGGATAGCCGTCCCAGGCCTGCTACGTTCACTTTTTTTTGCACAGTCCCTTCCATTTAATCCAGAGTCTGTGCTCTTAACAACTCTCCTTTGCCTCCCTTCTGTTTGCACTAGCAAAGGCCCGATGGGAAAACCTTCAATGTTGAGCACAAGCAGCCTAGGGAAATAAATTATCATATAGCCACACAATGGCATCCTGTGCGTTCTCTAAAACCATGTGCCAGAAGTATTAAGTGATAAAGTGGAATAATATATGTTAAGAATATAATTCTTAATTTTTTGTATAGAAACAAAAATTACCCGGATGCAAACACCTAGATAAGCAGGAAAGGTTTTGGAAAATTTTTCCTCAAATCTCTGGTTAAGGGTGGTGCTATTTGAGTGGGTATGATTTTTATGTCTTTTATGTCCTTTTCTTGACTGTCCCTATATTTTTAATTTTGTTCTGATGTGCATGTACTGTTTTTTGCTTTGGTAATTTTTTTTAAAAATCACTTTGAAAAAAATCACATATATTCTTAAAATCATTTTAGTTAAAATTGCTTATACGAAAAGGTTCTTCTGTTTCTAGGACAATTCTTTCAATAATTATTAATCTAGCACACATACTTCTTTAATATATACTCATTTCTCTCCCATAATGCTGTTAAGCACTGGGCTTAATCTGAAGGTGGTACCATAAGACAGTTCATATTTTTACTAAACACCAAAGTGTCCATCCACCATTTTGTAATAACACATCAAACTTTAATTTTAAGCATTTATTACTAAAAAAATCAAATAACCGAAATTAGAAAGAAATAGTATAATGATCCTCTATGTTCCTAAGAACCCAGTTTTAACAATTAGCAATTCATGCTCAGTCTAGTTTCATCGACCATCATCGATCCACTTCTCTGGCTATCCTCAGTTATTCTGAAACAAATCCCAGATACCCTATTTCATTGGTAAATATTTCAGTATATATTCCTAAAGATAAGGACTCTTTTAAGGGAAAAAACCCTACAATTCCATTATCCTAACTGAAAAAATTAATCATTTCTTATCAAATAGCTGATCAGAGTCCAAATTTCCCCTCACGCCTGGACTTTTTTTTTTTAATCACAATTCATACCACTACACAGCTATCAGAAACCCTATGTAACTTTGTTATACAAAACTTTGGACTTTGGTGAAAGTCCAAAACACTGACAATATCAAATGTTGGTGTGGATGTAGAGCAACAGGAACGCTCTGGGGCATTGCTCTTGGGAACGCAAAATGGTACAAGCGTCTGGGAACACAGTTCAGCAGTTTCTTACAAAACGAAACATATCCTTAAACCACACAAGCCATCAGTCACTCTCTTTGGCATTCATCCACATGAGCTGGAAAGTTACGTTCACATGAAAACCTGTACACAAATGTTGCCGGCAGCTTTATTCATAATTGCCAAAACCTGAAAGCAATCAAGATGTTGAATGGGTGAGTGGACACACAAACTGTGGTCCATCCAGACCATGGAATATTATTCAGTGCTAAGAAAGAAATGAGCTATGAAACCACAAAAAGACAGGGAGGAACCTTAACGCACATTGTGAGTAGAAGAAGCCAGGCTATATACTGTCTGATTCCAACTATATGACATTCTAGAAAAGGCAGGTCTATGAAGACAGTAAAAAGATCAGTGGTTGCTAGATGTTCTGAAGGAGAGAGGGAAGGATGACTTAGGTGGAGCACAGGGTATTTTTTGAGGCAGTAAAACTACTCTGTGATACTCTAGTGGTAGACATACATCATTAGGTTTTGTCAAGACCCACGTAATATCCAACACAGAGAGTGAACCCTAATATAAACTTAGGACTCTAGTTAATAATAATGGCTCTATATTGGTTCACCAATTGTAACAAATGTACCACACTAATGCAAGTTATTAATGACTAGGGGGAAGAGGGGTATACAGGAACTTTCTGTACTTTCCACTCATTTTTTGGTAAAACCTAAAGCTGCTTTAAAAAATAAAGTTTATTCATTTGGGAAAAAATCATGATCCAAATAATTATCTCAAACTCAAAGCAGCAACACCACAACACAGATACAACCGTCTCGGGGCTATCAGGACCATCAGCCCTTTCCTCCTTCTTTCTTGTTAAAGAACTCCCTGGATGTAACTCTGACAGAGAGCCACACCTTTCTTAGCCCAGGTGAGAATCTTAATGACGCAGTCCAAGCCAATCGTGGTGATTCCATTTACCTTGGTAGCCACAGGGTTAGTGATGCTATGTGACCCAGTTATGGCCAACAACACAAGGAGAGGTCTGCTGGTGGGAGGGATGGGGAAAGTTCTCTTGCCCTTAAAGGGACGTGCTGAATGAGATGCTCTCCTTCCACTGGACATTGTCCTCTCAGCTCAAGATCACAGAACTTCAGCAGCCATCTTGAGACAGCAAGGGGGGCTAGCCAGAGGGCCACACCAACACATTCAGGATGGTAGCCCAGAAAGACAGAAAGAACCTGGATTCTTCATAGCACCACTGTGCTCTCACATTAAATAACCTTTGAATCACCTACTTTTTCTTTTGTTATACAACATAGTCTATGCTGCTTTAGTGTGGAAGTCCAGCTGAATCAGATATGATCTGACCTGGTAGCTGTTCTCTTGCTCCTCTTAAAAGACTCGGAGGGGTTTGAAGTGGCGGGGGGGTGGGAGGTTGGGGTACCAGGTGGTGGGTATTATAGAGGGCACGGATTGCATGGAGCACTGGGTGTGGTGAAAAAATAATGAATACTGTTATGCTGAAAAGAAACAAATTTAATTAAAAAAAAAATAAAAGACTCGAGGCGCCTGGGTGGCTCAGTGGGTTAAAGCCTCTGTTTTCAGCTCAGGTCATGATCCCCGGGTCCTGGGATCGAGCCCCGCATCAGGCTCTCTGCTGGGCAGGGAGACTGCTTCCTCCTCTCTCTCTGCCTGCCTCTCTGCCTACTTGTGATCTCTGTCTGTCAAATAAATAAATAAAATCTTAAAAAAAGAAAAAAAGTAAAAGACTCAGGGGGCGCCTGGGTGGCTCAGATGGTTATGTACCTGCCTTCAGCTGGGGTCATGATCTCCAGGTCCTGGGAGTAAGCTGCATGTCTGGGCTCCCTGCTCAGCTGGGAGTCTGCTTCTCCCTCTCCTCCTGCCTCTCTCCCTGCCTTTGCTCTCTCTGTCTCTCAAATGAATTAAAAAACAAACAAACAAACAAACAAAAACTTAAAAAAAAAAAAGAAAAGACTCAGGTTCAGGGACATTATGCTATCTTGTCCAAGGATGTATAGATTAAAAGTAGGGAGCTGGAATGTAATTCAGGCCTGTTGTCTCCACAGAACTTGTTTGTTTTTGTTTTTGTTTTCCCGTCTATACCTCTTTGCCTCCAGAAGATGCTAGGCACCCAATCTTCAGAGAGGCCAACATTTCAGGATTCAGAAAAGCAAAGGTTTCTTCCAAGAAGTAACTATAAACTGTGAAAGATAATCTTGGAAATCCTTCCTTGAATTATAGAAAACACATTTTTGTCCTCAACAGGGCTTAACTTAACTATGAATAACCCTGCTACAGTCTAAATGAAATAAGACTGAGATATGATAATTAGCACCATAAAACCCTAGACACAAAAATTCCCATTGTCTGTACTTGCTTCAGCCACTGACTCATTAGTGACCTCTGAGTGTATGAGAGCTTCATTATCTACCCACCACCTTCCCTGGGAGCTTGGCATAAATAATAAAAAAGTCATCATTGGCCTTCAAGTTTCTGAAGTTCACAATATGTGTGAAAGAAAGGCCTAGGAAGACCTACCTACCTATTTGCATAACCTAATGCTTCCCTTGGCTGCACAAGTCTAGGAGTAGAAATGGGCTCATGTTCACAGCATTAGATGGTATTTTTCAGGCTCATTGTAACTCGACTTTCATCCCTACTGCAAAGTTCCCTCCCATTTATTTCTGGGATCCCAGGAGTGCGGCAGCTTCCAAGTTCTCGAAGCAAGAACTTCGTGCACTAACAGCATGTGCTCCTTATGTTGTGTTTGCAAAGCTCCCTCGGGAAGCCCAACTGCCACAGCCTACACCTCCACCTTTCACTCAACTGCACGAGGAGGCTCCCCATCACCACTGCTCCCCACTCTTGCTGTCCTGGTCACTGGAACTACTCTGCAGGCCAGGCCTGCCATGCACCCAGTGCTGCTGGGGCCATGGCTTCTGTGCCTCACGGTGTCACAGGACCTCCTCCCCACCCCCTCACCCCCCGCCATAAGCCTCCTACCAAGGACACCCACGTCTGGCTTATATTTCCACCATCCCCAAAGCTGCCTCCTTGGTTTGATGACTACATCAAAAATTGTCTTTGTAGCTGGATCAGTGTTGAGAGAGATGCTGGGAAAGATAATCAGCATAGCTTAACCCTGCTTGCTTCTGAGAGCTGGCATTCTGGATCATGCTTTCACTTTCTTTGTACATTTCTACATTGTGTTTTGAGCTAATGAGCCTTCATAATTTCCAGGAAAAGAGTGTCATTTTTCTTGCCAAAAACTATTTGTTACCCAACATAATAATATAAGTGGTTTTATGGGCCCTATACTGAATGTAACAGGGGACAAGATTTTCCTTGCCTTAGAGGAGCTTAGATTGCTTTATTGAAGAAATAATACCTAGTATCTGTTTTATACATGACACCCTTCAAGCTTTCCATATTCTAATGAAGGGGGGGAAACCTCAACTTTTTGTTATTTAAGTTTATTTATTTATGTTTTTAAAGTAATCTCTACACCCAACGTGGGGCTTGAACTCATGACCAGGAGATCAAGAGTCATGTGTTCTTCCCAACTGAGCCAGGCAGGCATCCCCAAATCTCAACTTCCTTCAATAAGCCAAGGGCCAAGTTGCAAAACAGTGGCTAGGTTCACGCAAAGAAAACCAAGAGAAATGTGAACACGGGGAGAGAGTCGAGGAGGGAGTAAAGGAATTTCAAAACTATTATCGGAAGTAAAGGCAGATGGCAGGTATACTGGTCTCCAACACCATTCCAGTGATGAAAGGTGGTAAGAAAAATCCAAGGAAGGATCTGTGAAGACAGAAAGCAGATCAGTGGTTGCCTGGAGCTGGGGACAAAACAGGGATTGCCTGGGAGGGCACAAGAGAGCTTTCTGGAATGACAGAAATGTTCTCCAATTCGGTTGTGGTGGATGGCTGTCACTCAGTCAATTTACTAAAGACCCCGGACCGCATCTTTTAAATGAGTGAATTTGATGATGTGTAAATTATACTTCAGTAAAGCCGTTTTTTGTTTTTAAGTCTAGGGAGATAAACGGATGAGTCTTCAAGATTCTATGTATTATTTCTGAACTAAAAAGAGTCAGGTCCTCACTCGGAATCAATTAGCATGACTGAAGCCTGGGGGAAGCTTTGGCTGCCAGGAACAGAGCCCAGAAAAGACGCAGGCTTTGAAGAAGGGATAAAGGGGGAAAAAAGAGAGGCATCACCCACACTCAGGACAGGCTTGCTTCCTGAATGTGCTGCTAGCCGGCCCAGCCACTGGAGTCCCACTCAAAGCAGCCACAGAGCACTGCCAGACAGGAGACACAAACAGCCCCCGGCGGCATAAGGCAAGCATCTCGCAGAAACACAAATGCGGGGCCGCAGAGGACCCCGAAGAGAGAAAAGGCACATCCTGTTGTGAGATCAAGAAAGGCTTTGTGAAGGACGTGCTCCTGGGAGCCGTTCCTGTTGCAATGAATAGCATTCCGTCAATGTCCAGAGTGGCAGCGGGGGGCAGGGGGTACGGGGGGAGGGGGCAGGCGAGGGAGGCGCCTGGCATGAACATGCGCATCCCCGACCAGTGAGGCTGAAGCTGGGCCTGCGTCTTTGTGTGCCAGGGTGAACAAAGGCTTGATTGTGAAAAAGCCCTGAGTGTGTTCAGAGAGTAAGCCACACTGTGGCCTAGGGCTGGAGCTCCAGGCACAAGCAGGGAACCATGATAAGGCGGCAGGGAGGTCGCCTGGAATCCAGGCAAGGAGTTTGCCAGGGCTCCTCACCCTGAGGAGAGCGCCCGAAGGTGCTGGAACAGAGAAGTGAGGAGAGCTGCGGTTGACCAGATGACTGCAGTGATACAATGCTTGCTCCCTCACCATACCACCTACTACCATTTCACAGATCACCGATTCACCAAAATCACCAAGGCCCCCCTTTTGAGAAGACAAAACAAGGCCTTGGGACAAGATGAACACGGTTAGTGGGTCGGTTAGTGGGTAGGCCTGTCTCCTGACCCATGGGACACTTCTGCTCCCGCTAGTCGGGCTGTCTTTCTCGGAAGGGTCAGATGTGTCTGTTCCAAACCCTTGTATGGCAGTCGCACTGGTGGTTTTATTTACATCACTTAATTATTATGGAGACCAATAAAATATGAACCCAGAGAGAGAGAGGTATTGTTTCTTCAAAAGCCACACCGAATGCTTTCCAAAACTCCCTGGAGGTGAATGGCTCACAATTGCCTGATGCAGCTATAAAAGGGAATGTCTGTAAACATGGGAGAGGATTCTCCACACAGCTCTCTTCCAAGGTATCTAAGCTCTTGCTCCCCTCCCCTCAACAAAAAAAAATAAAATAAAGAAACTAAAACTGAAAATCATGGAAGGCATATTACGCGCGTGAAAAGATGTGCAAGAGTTCCAAGGAATAGGTCGGCTCTAAGAAAATGCCCTGGCCCTGGAACCAGAGATCAGGGAATTGAATAGACCCTTGTATGTTTTCAGTGAAAACAACATGTTTCAAGTATACATGTTGCTTTTTTTTTTTTTTTTAAGGATTGACTGATTTAACCAACTTTGCCCATGAATGGACCCAAACCCATCCCAGTTCCACAGGCCAAGAACATACAGCAGGCATTCACAGCAACGCAACTCCCACCAGGAGGCCTCTGTACTCCAGGTAGGCAATGCTAGGCTGGCCTGGCTCAGGGGAAGCCAGAGGACATGATAAGAAGTCGACAGATGCAGCAGGAAAAGACAATTCCACGTTGAAGGGAAAGAAGCTACCCAGGAGCCCGCCAGGATTTATCTGTGCAGCAGGGAATGGCCCCGCCATTGGGGGAGCCCAGATTCTGCTCGGGAAGCAGGGAAGCGACTCTGCGACAAGGGTGGTGAGTTTGACGGAGACAAATGTGGTGGGAGCTGAACCCTGAAATCAAGGAGAGCAGGGACTCCCACTGCTTTCTTAACTGCTGCATCCCCAGAACCTAGAAAGACACCTGGACCACAGTAGACAGTCTAAATATTTGTTGGAGGAACAGATGCATGGGCACACGTGCAGGGCATCCATGAGACATTGTCAGCGAACCGCTGGAGGGAGATTTCTGGAATGTAGGGTGCACGTCGGGGCACAGGTGCAGGCTGGGGAGTCATCAAGCACCTTGTCTAACTCATAATCCTAGGGCCCGGAATAGTGTGGAGGGAGACAAGAGGAAATAGACCTAAGTGACGGTCTTTGACCCTAATAGAAACCCCATTCAGGGCTGAAGAGGACTTTAATGAGATCCTAATCCCATCATCCTGCAATAGTTCCAGGAGAGAGTGGCTGGTCTAGAATAAATACCTCGGCAACAGTAACAGGGAAATCTCGATTTCCTGGGGCAACACACTTCTTTGCTATTAGAACATTCTTCCATATATTAAGTAAAAAACCTGGCCTGAATTTTACCACTTGGAACCAAAGAGGAGAAGTTTCATTCTACCCAAAATAAGGAACTGGATCACAGTGGGCAAGTGACAGTACCTTTAGAAGGGGAAAAAAACAACAAATAAACCTGTCATCTCAGGAAAGGGAATCCGAAAGACTCTGGGCAAGAAGCCTGAGTGAAAGGCAGATTTAAAAATTTTAATTCCCGTAATTCCTAAGTAGGCAATTCTGTTATGGAAGATGGTTTGAGGAGAAAATCCCATTTTATAAAAACATCTACATTTCCGGTTCTGCTCTGGGTTCCTCATAGATACCGTTTTATTTCCTGAGATGGTTGTTCGTGATGCAGGCAAGAAAACAGACTCCGGGAGGCTAAGCAGCTTGTCCATAGTCACACGTGATGCCTCTCCAAGGCGGGCTTCTGAGCCCCCGTGACTCACAGATGCCAGCTGTAGAAGAAGGGGGAGGGTCCAAAACTACTAGTGTCAAAGTAATTATTGGATGCCCTGGGGGCTCAGTCAGTTAAGTGTCTGCCTTTGGCTCAGGTTATGGTCCCAGGGTCCTGGGATCGAGGCGTGCATCCCGCTCCCTGCTCAGCCGGACGCCTGCTTCTCCCTCTCTCTCTGCAGCTCCCCTGCAGCTCCCCTCCTCATGCTCTCTCTCTCTTTCTCAAATAAATAAAATCTTTAAAAAGAAAGAAAGAAAGAAAGAACAGTTATTCATGACATGCCCCAGCAAACCTGAGGGCATGTCCAACCCGAAAAATGGGACATGTAGCCTTGGATGAATGAAGTTGGCAGAATATATATATAAATGGCCTAGAAAGCTGACCCTAAAAAGGAGCGGAGGTTGGTTGCAAATGGTGAAGACAGAAGCCACCAGGCTGTTCCTGCTGCTCTGCCTGAAATTCTGTCCTCTCATGCACGTACACCCCCAAATGGTCTCTGCCCTGCAAAAGGGAGGGCAAACCTAAGTGCGAGGAAATGGAAGTCTAAGAAAATCCAAGGAGTTTAAGTGTCCTGGCCCCAGGGGAATAGTACAACCCCAAATGCTGAGATAACTTGGGAATGAGATCCGGAGTGGCCGTCAGTATTCAACTGAGAAATGACGAAACAGTGGCAGGGAGAAGCCAACCCGCAGAGGGGCAGCTCTCCAGGATGGAATGATCTTCGAAATACACCTGCTCAGAGATGAAACACGGTGCAGAACGCTGGGTCTGTGTGTGCCACCATTTGTGGAGACAGGGGGGTGCGGCGGGGGAGGACGGACATTCGCTTCTGTACACAGTGGGTACCCCTGGAAGGGGACCAGACTATAGGAGGCCACCGCATCCCAGTGAGCAGGGTGGCTGGGCAAAGGGGTGAGGGGCAAAACTCCTCACTGTGCTTTCCCCAGTTTGAATTGCATGACGAAACAGTGGCAGGGAGATGCCAACCCGCAGAGGGGCAGCTCTCCAGGATGGAATGATCTTCGAAATACACCTGCTCAGAGATGAAACACGGTGCAGAACGCTGGGTCTGTGTGTGCCACCATTTGTGGAGACAGGGGGGTGCGGCGGGGGAGGACGGACATTCGCTTCCGTACACAGTGGGTACCCCTGGAAGGGGACCAGACTATAGGAGGCCACCGCATCCCAGTGAGCAGGGTGGCTGGGCAAAGGGGTGAGGGGCAAAACTCCTCACTGTGCTTTCCCCAGTTTGAATTGCATGAACTGTATTACGTGTTCAAAAACACAAATAAATAAAAATATAAATAAATAAATAAGTTAATGAATATTTCACCTGGTGAAACACTAGTTTGGTAGAACAGATGTGTAGAGGGATGGCTTGTAAGGGCCTTAAGAGGACGCCCAGAAATCTCCTGGAGTCTGTACAGACTAACTAGGAAAACTCACAGAGAATCAGCCATACTGCTATAGGACTCTCTCCATTTGCTTTGTTTCTTTATTATTATTATTATTTTTAAAATTTTCCAGGTAATCTCTGCACCCAACATGGGGCTTAAACTCACGACCCCAAGATCAAGCATTGCAAGCTCTTCCGATGGAGCCAGCCAGGCGCCCCTCCACTTGCTTTCATTTCAAAATCCACAGACTTGAATACTGCCTAGGGCGGGAGTGGTGGTGATGGCAGATTACTCTGCTTATGGTCACAAAGGTGTGGTGTGGCAGGAAAGTCCCCCCGTGTCTCCTCTTAGGGTCTTGCTGCCACCCCACTGACTGTGCACAAGCCTTGTTTTCTGCTTCTCTGGCATCAACTTCATACGCTGCTCCTAATGTAATTCCCTGCACACAGACTGTCAAAGATATGTTGATTTAACCGATTATGAATCTCTTGATTTAATGTTCCAAAACTAATTCCTCCAGCATAAAACCACCACAACTGGGCTGTCTTTGGGGATGGATCAAATAAGGATAAATATCCCATCCAATGGCATTAAGAAAATCGGGGCAATGTTCTGTTGCGGGGAGCTACCAACGGAGCACACTCTAGTCTATTTGTACTGTAATCGGCTTGGGAAAAAGTCTTGCCACAGTACAAAACTAATTTCTGATATGGAAATCAATATGCGAACAAGGACAATTCACCAGCAAGTTCAGGCATCCAAACACACTTTTGGGGAGAAAGAACACAAGGCTGAAAATCTACTGTGTGTTGGCAGCCAGGAAAAGCAGCATAAGAGAATAGAGCTGATCATGTTTTCCACTGAGCCACTTGAACATTTCAGAAGGTCACGGCCAAGTTCAAGGACTGGAACTTTAATGTTCCATGAATTCAGTGGAAAGACCTCCAGTTTCCCTTCCATCCAACGTGATGATTACACAGACCCAGAAAAGTGGAACTTTCTTCTGGAACATAAAACTTGTCCCACCATGGGACCCCCTCTCTTTCCTTCCCTTTTCTGCTCTTCCATAATGAGGCCTGGGGAATTGGTAGCAGGCCACCCCGTTCCAACCGTGAACCAGCTCGAGCTAAAGGAACAACGCCCATGGTCACTCTCTTTGAAGAATAAATTAACGCAGACATTCAGAAGAGGCAGCTGACCCCCATAAAAGGGCTTTAGTCCCAGTGTTTGAGCAGAAAGGACAGTCACAGTGGAAAATATCCTCACCCTGCACCTTCAGCCCTATAACCGTACAGTGCCTGAATTTTCATGATGACCCTGCCATCTTACTCGGTGCATCGCCCACTTCTCAGTTAACAGACACTGACTGGTTATGAACACCAACATCCGGCACTGATGACATCCCATCCCTGCTCCTGGAGCTTACTGAACTGAACTCTAACAGTATTCTTTCCTGGTGCGGGCATCACTTGGTTTAAGTGAGCTAAAACTTAATGGGAACGTAGTGGTTTGGATTAAATCGTACAGAGAGAGTATAAATTTATGAATTGTTTTAAGCATAATAAAGAATATTAACCCACTGAGTGGTAGTGGGATGTCCAGCCATACTATATTTGCTTTACATCAGGACTTTGTTGATTTTATAATATTGAATCCCTTGTTCCCTTCGGATTCCTAAAGGAGACTTTTTTTTTTTTTTTTAGACGTTTCAGCCCCAGAAAGGGTTGTGTGTTTCATTAATAGCTGGCTTCTTTTCATTTTTGTCCCCATGAATCAGGTTTCCCTCTTGCTTCTGGCTGCTAAGAAACTTAGTGCCAAGATCGCAGCCTCCCGCAGGGCACTTGGGACAATCGTGTCATCTGCACGTGGGGAGTGGCAGCTTTTAACCAGCCAGTCCATTTCTTCTAAGTTGTCAAATTCACGTGTGCCGTGGTGCGCAGCATTCCTTTCGATCCTTCTCGAGTCTGCAAGGCATGTAGTGATAATCCTGTTTTGTTCCATCGGGTCATTTGTATTTCCTCTTTTCTTCATTGTGGGTTTTGCTGGAGGTTTGTCAACTTCATCGATTGTTTTAAGAACCAGCTTTTTGTAGGCAGTGTGCCTGGGTGGCTCTGTCAGTTAAGTATCTGACTTTTTTTTTTTTAAAGATTCTATTTATTTATTTGACAGACAGATCACAAGTAGGCAGAGAGGCAGGCAGGAAGAGAGAGGACGCGAAGCAGGCTCTCTGAGAGCCCGATGTGGGGCTCGATCCCAGGACCCTGGGATCATGACCTGAGCCGAAGGCAGAGGCTTTAACCCACTGAGCCACCCAGGTGCCCCAACTGTCTGACTCTTGATTTGATTTTGGCTCAGGTCTTGATCTCAGGGTGCTGATTTCAAGCCCTGAGTTGGGCTCCACGCAGGCTGTAGAGCCTACTTTAAAAAAAAAAAAAAAAGAACCAGCTCTTTGTCTACTTTTTCTCTACAGTTTTTCTGTTTCTAATTGTATTGATATTCTTCTCTTATCTCTATTGTTTGTCTGTAAAATAAAGCAAATCTTACCCATCTCATAGAGTTATGAGATTTAGATGAAATGATACGTAGAACCTAGAGCAGAACCTGGAATATGGATATTTTTATAAAATGTGATTCACACACAAATATCTTCCTTAATAGAATCCCCTACTTAGGGATGATAGCAGTTAAAGGAAAAAAAAATCTGCAGTGTCTGGACTAGCTTGCTCAGGGTTTCAGGTTTTGCTTTCCTTTTTCCCCTCCGAATTATACTTGACTCCATGTTATGTCTAGATGTACATATACAGCTGACCCTCAAATAACATGGTTATACTTAGTTATAGGGCTAGAAGCACTCACCACCTGCACGATCGAAAATCTGTGTGTCAGTTGTGACTCCCCCCAAAACTTAATGATTGCTGTTGGCCAGAAGCCTTACTGATAACAGAAACAGTCAATCAGCACATACTTTGTATGTTATTATGTATTACATACTGCATTCTTGCAATGAAGTAAGCTAGGGAGAAGCAAATGGTATTAAGAAAATCATAAGAAGGGCACCTAGGTAGCTCAGTCGGTCAAGCGTCCGACTTTTGGTTTCGGCTCAGGTTGTGATCTCAGGGTCGTGCAACTGACCCCGAGTCGGGGCTCCACACTCAGTGCACAGTCTGGTTGAGATTCTCTCTCCCCCTCTCCTTTTGCCATCTCTCCCTACTCATGCACTCTCTCTCTCTCAAATAAACAAATTTTTTAAAAAATCACAAGAGGAAATACATTTATAGTACTGTACTGTATTTATATTAAAAAAATCTGCATATAAGCAGATGGCAGAGTTCAAACCTGTGTTCAAGGGTCAGCTGTATACAACCTTGAGAGTCCCAAGAAATCTAAATAAAAGAATCTAGAACTAGCGAGTTCAGCAAGTTCACAATATACAAGATAAACATACAGGGTGCCTGGGTGGCTCAGTTGGTTAAGCAACCGCCTTCGGCTCAGGTCACGGTCCCGGAGTCCCGGGATCGAGTCCCACATCAGGCTTCCAGCTCCATGGGGAATCGGCTTCTCCCTCTGACCTTCTCGCCTCTCGTGCTCTCTCTCACTGTCTCTCTCTCAAATAAATAAATAAAAATCTTTTAAAAAAAAACAAGATAAACATACAAAAATCAATCGCACCTCATTACTGTAGCAATGACTACCACAATTAAAAATACAGTCATATGGGCGCCTGGGTGGCTCAGTGGGTTAAGCCGCTGCCTTCAGCTCAGGTCATGAGCCCAGGGTCCTGGGATGGAGCCCCACATCGGACTCTCTGCTCAGCAGGGAGCCTGCTTCCCCCTCTCTCTCTGCTTGCTGCTCATCCTACTTGTGATCTCTGTCTGTCAAATTAAATTTTAAAAATCTTAAAAAAAAAAAAGGTCAATTGAACTTCATCAAAATGAAAGAGTTTTGGTCTGTGAGAGACCCTGTTATGAGGATAAAAAGACCAAGTGGAGATCGGGAGAAAATATTTGCAAACCACATACACAACAAAGAACTAGTATCTAGAATTTTACAATAATGAACTCACAGGACTCAGGAGGAAAAAAAATCTAGCACTCCAACCGGGAAAAGAGTGAGTGACATGAACAAAATATTTCACTGAAGATTTTTCTAGTACTATAAGCACATGAAAAGATGTTCAGTATCACTGCCATCAGGGAAATGCAAATTAAAACTATAATGAGGGGCACCTGGGAGCTGAGGCGGTTAAGCATCTGCCTTCACCTCAGGTCATGATTCCAGGGTTCTGGCATCAAGTCCTGCATCGGGCTCCCTGCTCAGCGGGGTCAGGGATCATTAAACTGTGGCATATCCATACCATGAAATACCATGAAAAAATTTAAAAGGAACAAACGTTTGACGCACACAACAACCCTGATTAATGTCCAGAGTATTATTCTGCATGTAAATAGCCAGTCCCCAAGGCTTAGAGGCTGTATGATTCTGTTTCTATAATGTTCTTGAAATAACAAAGTTGTAGAAACAGAATAGATTAGTTGTCTAGATTAAGAAGGGGATGGGAGGAGGGGCAGCTGGGTGGCTCAGTGGGTTGAGCCTCTGCTTTCGGCTCAGGTCATGATCTCAGAGTCCTGGGATCGAGCCCCGCATTGGGCTCTCCGCTTGGTGGGAGCCTGCTTCCCGCCTGCTCTCTGCCTACTTATGTTGTCTCTCTCTGTCAAATAAATGAAGTAGAAGCAGAAGCAGAAGCAGAAGCAGAAGCAGAAGAAGAAGATGGGAGGAGGGGTGCCTGTGGCTCAGCTGGTTAAGCGACTGCCTTCAGCTCAGGTCATGATCTCGGAGTCCCTGGATTGAGTCCCAGGTTCGAGTCCTGCATCTGACTCCCCACTCAGCAGAGAGTCTGCTTCTCCCTCTGACCCTCTCCCCTCTCATGCTCTCTCTCACTCTCTCAAATAAATACATAAAATTTTAAAAAGGGGGGGAATGGGGACACATTCAGGGAACTGAATGTGGCTACATGGGAGGGATCCTTGTGGTGATGGAAATAGCCTATAACCAGACTGTACTGATGTCAGTATCCTGGTTGTGATATTTTACTGTTGTTTTACAAGATGTTATCACTGGGGGAATCTGGTTAAATGGTACAGGGGAATCTTTCTCTATTATTTCTTACAACTGCAGGTGAATCTTCAATTATTGTAAAATTAACAGTTTATTTTCAAAACATGAAATTCATTTTCCACTTTTATATTGACTTTAATTTACATCTTGGTGAAAACTTACATAAAAATATACACTTTGAATATCATTACTTTTTTTAGTTTTTGAGGAGGATTGTAAACCACAAAGTGATAAAAATTAGAACACACTAACGTGGAACACAGGAAAAAAAAGCCAAGAAAAAAAAAAGAACAAACTTTGCCACATAAAATTCAATCATTCCTGATAAAAACAATGAAAAGGAGCAAGAAAACTATTTTCATCAAACCTACAAACTAATGGGTCATCTGAAATCCTGGACTTTTTGTATTCTTTACTAGGATATTTCATTACTGATCAGAACAGTAGGAATAAACAGTGGGAATACATTTGTGTTCTTGACCCAGGTCTTGCTAATGTCAGGGTGTGCCTGCCCTGCCCATTCTCCTTTCTTAGGGCAGGCCAGCCTCTTGGAGATGAAAAAACTGTTTATAATGATCTGAGCCCAGAAGCTTACTCTGTTTTACTTAGCAACATAAAAACAGTCTTTACACAATGTGACCGTACACTGAATTTTCTACGAATGCAACTAACCAGCACACTGATGGAAGAAGACAGCACTTTACATGGCTCGGTTTACCCTGCACTGCCAGCATTAGAGAGAGTCATTGGTGTCAGCACTGCGTGGGTGTTTAAACCCCCCTTACTCAGACCTGTTTATATACACCCCGCCTCCAGCATTTACAGACTGAAAACAACATGGCATTTGGTTAGAAGTTCTTTTCCTTTTATTTTTCCTGTACCTTATAGGTAGGGCGTGATACTGATCTTTTTTCAGTAATGCATATAGGTAAGTTATAGTATGAGTGGATTTCATATCAGGTTGCATTATACAATACTCGTTGATTAAAAAGTGCAAGCGGGTCCAGCAAGGTGGACCTCCAGAAAGCACTCTGGTGTTCCTTTCTCCTTGACGGAATTCCACTCGCAAAGCTGTGCATGGGAAATAAAGTGGGGGCCCGGGAGACACTAACAAGAGCAACAAAGCCAGGACCAGCTAACAGCACAAGCTGTGAGCAAGCAAGAGGGTGAAACTAGCGCCACCTTCTGGCAGAGATGAAAACAACAACACAACACCAAAACAAACCAAAAAAACCCCCCAAAATGGCAAAACTTACTTCAGGCTCTAGTACCCGCCCCACTCTCACCCTGACCCATGCAAAAACGTTCTTCCTTCTTCCCTTAACTGGGCATAAAAGATATGACCTTACACTTCAGTGGTATCCTCTACAAGGAATCCCCCCCCTTTTTTTTTTCCAATTCTGGACAAACACAGACTTCCTTCTGTACAGAATGAACCTAGAAAAAAAATCACTGGGTGTATATGGAACGTTTTGGAAGTTCATAAAAGGGGAACCACCAGAGAAACCCAGGTAAACATGAACCTGTAAAACAAAGTTATTGGAAGAAACAGGAAATTTTAGAAAATCTCTAACTTGAATCCCCAAATTCAAGGAGCTTTTGTAGCTTCAGAGGTAGAGCAAGGAGTCATGAAGGAGAAGCAATTTGAGATCAGAGAAATTAGGCTAATGATTAAAAACACAATATGTGAAGTAAAGAAACACACAATAAACATACTAGGTGGTAAACGGTTAGAAATCAGAAGATCGGGGCCACTTGGGTGGTTCAGTCAGTTAAGTCTCCAACTCCTGGTTTCAACTCAGGTCATGGTATCAGGGTCCTGGGATCCAGCCCCCCTTCAGGCTCCACACTCAGTGCAGTGTGCTTGAAATTCTCTCTCCCTCTGCCCTTCCTGCTTGTGCAGGCTCTCTCATTCTCAAATAAATAAATAAATCTTAGGGGGAAAAAAGAAATCAGAAGATGAATGAAAAGTCACCTAAAGAATCGAAGAAAATATATAATGTGGAAGACATACCCAGAAGACCAAACATAGACACATGTGATTCTCCTGAGGGGAGAGTCCAGAGTGAAAAGAAAAGCAACAATAAAAGTGTTAACAGGCGGAACGCCTGGGTCGTGCAGTTGGTTGAGAGCTGCCTTCAGCTCAGGTCATGATCCCAGCGTCCTGGTATCGAGTCCCACATC